>NW_016808877.1:251273-309572 GCF_001698545.2 Rhinopithecus bieti | reverse complement strand
CCCCCCCCTCCCCTCCCTTTCTGCCTTCCCTTCCCTCTGCTCCCCTCCCCTCCCTCCCTCTCTTCCTTCTTTCCTTCCTTCCTTCCTCCCTTTCTTCTTCCCTTCCTCCCTTTTTTTCCCTCCCTCCCTTCCTTCCCTTTTCCTTCCTCCATTCCTTTCCTCCCTTTCTCCCTCCCTTCTTTCCTTTCCGTCCTCCCTTCCTTCTTTCCCTTCCTTCATTCTTTCCTTCGTTCCTTCTTGCCTTCCATCCTCCCTTGCTCCCTTCCTTCTTTCTTTTCTCTGTCTCTCTTTATCTCTTTCTTTTTCTTTCTAACAGGAGCTGTCATCCAGGCTGGAGCACAGTGGTGCAATCATAGCTTACTGCAGCGTTTAACTCTTGGGCTCAGGTGATCCTCCCACCTCCGTTGCCCAAGTAGCTGGGATTACGAGCATGTGCCACCATGTCTCGCTAGTTTTTTTTTTTTTTTTTATACAGTTGAGGTCTTACTTGGTTGCCCAGGCTGGTCTCAAACTCCTGGCTTCAAGCGATCTTCCCATCTCAGCCCCCCAAAATGTGGACTGTTTGTTTTCTTACTGTTGAATTTTAAGAGTTTTTGGGTATATTTTGGATAATAGTCCTTTATCATGTCTTTTGCAAATATTTTCTCCCCATCTGTGGCTTGTCTTCTTGTTCTCTTGACAGTGTCTTTCACAGAGCAGAGACATTTCTAGTTGTAAGGAAGTCCAGGCTTGTCAATTATTTCTTTCATGAATTGTGCCTTTGGTGTTGGATCTAATAAACCATCACTAAACCCAAGGTCATCTAGATGTTTTTCCTATGTTATCTTCTAGGGGTTTTATAGTTTTGCATTTTATATTAGACCTATAGTCCATCTTGAACTAATTTTTAGGACAGGTTTAAGATTTTTTTTTTTTTTTTTTTGAGATGGTGTTTGGCTCTTGTTGTCCAGGCTGGAGTGCAATGGGGTGATCTTGGCTCACTGCAACCTCCGCCTCCCGGGTTCAAGCAATTCTTCCTGCCTCAGCCTCCTGAGTAGCTGGGATTACAGACGCCTGCCACCATGCCCAGCTAATTTTTTGTATTTTTAGCAGAGACAGGGTTTTGCCATGTTGGCTAGGCTGATCTCGAACTCCTGACTTCAGGTGATCCACCTGCCTCGGCCTCCCAAAGTGCTGCTGGGGTTATAAGCATGAGCCACCGCTCCCGGCCAAGATTCTCTTTTTTTTTGGAACGTGGATATTCAGTTGTTGTAGTGCCATTTGTTGAAAAGACTCTCTCTGTTCCATTGTACTGCCTTTTCTCCTTTGTCAAAGATTGGTTGACTGTATTTTTATTGGTCTATCTCTGGGCTGTCTATTCTGTCCCACAGATCTATTCTTCTGTTTTTCTCCAATGCCACACTGTCTTGACTACTGTAACTTTTTATAGTAAATCTTGAAATTGGGTAGTGTTGTTCCTCCAATGTTGTTTCTCTCCTTCAATATTGTATTGGCTATTCTGGCTCTCTTCCTCTCCATAGTTTATCAATATCCACAAAATAACCTGATGAGATTTTGATTGGGATTGTGTTGAAGATATAGATCAATTTGGGAAGAACTGACATCTTCACAACATTGAGTCTTTCTATCCATGAATATGGAATATCTCTCTGTTTATTTAGTTCCTGTACAATTTCTTTCATCAGAGTTATGTAGTTTTCTTCATATATTGCTTATAAATATATTGTTATAATATATGTATTTCTTTTTCCTTTTTTGGCACCAATGACAATGGTAATGTGTTTTTTAATTGTAAATTCGACTTGTTTGTTGCTGGCAGAGGGAGAGCAATTGACTTGTGTATTAACTTTGTAGCCTGTAATCTTGCTGTGCTCACTCATTAGTTTCAGTTTTTTTGTTGATTCTTTTGGATTTTCTACACAGACAATCGTATCATCTGTGAATAAATATACTTTTATTGCATCCTTCCCAATATGTATATTCTTATTTCCTTTTTTTGCCTTATTGCATTAGTTATGCCTTTCAGTACAATGTTAAAAAGGAGTGGTAAGAGGGGACATCCTTGCTTGCTCCTGACCATTTTTTTCTTAACTGAGCTTATGGTCTGATTGGTTGGCTCTTGTGCCCTGGCATTTTTCAGATATTTTAATCACACTTGCTTGTGGGCATTTAAATTTGTAACTACTATGTTAAAATAACAAGGAGTCTCCTTGAACTGCTTTTGGAATTTAGGGCATGGGGACAAAAAGATAATGTCTTTCCTGTGCTCCAAAGGACTGGGGAAAGTCAGGTCTGTGTTATACCTTGTATTAGGACTCACCAAAGTTAACAGTGATTGATCATCTTAAGAAAGAAGGATGTGCCCTCAAACACGAAAAACCCGTGCATGGGGAGCTCATTTCCACAGCACTCAGAAGGGCGATCTTCACTCTTTTCCAGGCCCCTATTGGACTCATGTCCTATTTACATGGAAATCCAAGGAAGGCCTGAAAGTCTACGTCAACGGGACCCTGAACACCTCTGACCCGAGTGGAAAAGTGTCTCGGGACTATGGAGAGTCCAATGTCAACCTCGTGATAGGTTCTGAGCAGGATCAGGCCAAGTGTTATGAGAACGGCGCTTTCGATGAGTTCATCATCTGGGAGCGGGCCCTGACTCCGGATGAGATCGCCATGTACTTCACTGCTGCCATTGGTCAGTGAGTGTGAAGGGCTGGGGCAGATCTGCTGTCTGTTCCCAGGGTATCTGCCTCCTTTCTCCCCACTCTCCTGTTACAGCTATCAGCACTGCAGGCATGAGATGTGTCCTAATGAACCTTATAAACACAGTTGTGTGTTAGAACACCTGTTCCCTGAGATAGACGAGTTAACAATTTACTAGAGATGCTCTGAGATGAATATTGTTCTGTTGATCATCATGGGCTTTCCAGGTATATGTGACGGAGGATTATAGAAGGCTTTGGATAGCAAATATCCAAAGTCCATTAGTGATTTTGATCAACAGATGTTAGCTGTGTGCCTCCCGGGGGCTATATACTCTGATGGGCCCTTGGAAAACCCCTAAGATACCTCTTCCTACTCAACACAGGGCAGTTGTTCAGGGCAGGGACCTGTGGGTAGGTGGACTGGGGTTCAAATATTCATTGTGCCATAATGAGCCATGAGATTTTGGGAAATCATTTTTAAAAATTGAGGTCAAATCCATATAACATAAACATAACCATTTAAAAATGAACAATTCAGTAGCACTTGGTACATTCACAGTGCTGGGCAGCTGCCACCTCTACCTGGTTTGGAAACATTTTCATCCTCCCAACAGGAAACCCCGTACCCAGGGGGCACAGTCACTCGCCGTCTTCCGCTCCCCCAGGCTCTGGCAACCACTAATCTACTTTCTGTCTTTACCTATTCTGGAGATTCCACATACATGGAAATGTGTAATGTATAACCTTTTTGTCTTAATCTCTCGGCCTTTTTTTGCTCCGTTAAATGGATAAAATACTACTCCTCCCCTCTGGGGTGGTGTTGGGATAATAAAATGAGAAAAGGTCTGTAAGGTCATTAGCACAATGCCTGGCATATGGCAGGAATCCAAGGGCTCTTAGCTGGTTTTAAAATCAATATTCGCCTTCCCCCTACAATTCAATTTTCATTCTGCCCACAAGTGAATGCACCATTTTCCCCCCACTGGGTTTCTTTATTTCCACATAAAATAATCTGCTAAAACATGACAGCCCCCATGTAGGCATTCACAAACGTGGCTGCTGCTTCACTGGCACCCAGCACAGCGGGTGTCAGGACCGAAAGAGAAAGGCCTGAGTTCCAGACGCTGCCTGCTCTCGTTCCGCTTCTGACATTGAGTCCCTCAGTTGTTAGGACTCTGTTGATTGTATGAGAGAAAACCCAATTTGAAATAACTTTAGCCAAGAAAGGCATGTGTTTTTCATTTCTTGCAATGGAAGCTCCAGGGGAAACTCTGGTTCAGAACTGGTTTGGTCCAGGTGCTCACATGATGTCAGTGGGAATCTCTGCGTTTGACCTTGCCCTCTTTTGTGTTAGCCTCCTCCTGGTGCCAAGGTGGCTGTCATGCTTCTAGGGTTGCATCCTCAGCCCTCAGCAGCCTCTGTGGAAAAGAGGGAGCTTCTTTCTCTTATCACCTCCCATGCCGGGGCTGGGCAGGACTCACTTTGGCTCACATTGATCCATGCACCTTCCATGAGTCATTTTCTGTGTCTGGGTGTGCAGAATATGCTGACTGGCTTAGGTCTGGGTGGTAGTCTCCCACCCCTAGCCCCCTTGAAATGACAGTGAGGTCAGCCTTATCCAGAACATGTGGAGGAGAGGGGACTCCCAGGGGACAATCAGGGACACTGGTCTCAGAAGGAACAGATGCTGTGTGGGCAAAACAGCCTGTGTCCACTACAGCTTTAGACATTTACATCTTCCAGCTTCCACCCAGGAAAACAGAATGCATTCCCTCTCCCAGCACTGACAGAGGGCAAATTATAGCGTCCTTCAGAAGAAAAAAAAGGGATCAATCTACTGCATTTTATTGCCTAGGGTTTAGAGTTGTCACTTTGAAACCAAGTTATCACTTGTATTTATGTTATGAAAAGCCTCAAACAAATCCTGTCCTCCTGACAGTTTACTTGTTTTAGTAACACTGGAAAGAGGTGCCCTTGTTTCTGGTTCTTGTTCTCGTCAGAGCAAACTCTCTTTGCCAGAACCGGAACTGAACCAGAACTGGATCTACCAGAATCCCAACTTACCTGGTGACCTGGTCCTGAAGACAAGGTATATAATGTCAAGCATGTATAGGAGAATGGCTCTTAAAGTCCCTGGAAGGCCTGTGTGGGGCCCAGTGTACCACTGCTCGGTGAGTCCAACACAGCTGAGTTCAGGGCAGCCATGCAGAGTGACAGCTGGAACTGAAATCCAGCCTGCTCCCAGCCAGGCCGGGCCTCAGTGGGGACATGGCCACACAAGTAGGTAGAAGTCTTTCTTCACATGAAGATCTGTCTGCATTTGAAGCTGTGCTGGGGCTGTAGATGCCCAGAGGGGGCCTTTTTCTGAGTGACCTGGCCAGAGGGGACACCCTCCTCTAATCTCATGAGCCAGAGCTGGCACTATCTGTTGACCGGTCCGTCCAGGTGTGGTGACCTTTCCTGATACAAAGACACAGTACTGACCGTCTGTCACCCTGGCCAGGTGTCCCCTCTCCCCCACCACTGGAATGGACAGCAGCTCTTTCTGTAGAGAGGAAGGAGGTTGTGTTCAGAGCCGTGCAATCTGAAAGCATGTGTCTTTGGGCCCTGGAAACACACTCAGCACATGGGAACTGGGACCGACTGAGGACCTGGCAGATTCTCATTTTCATTCCAGTCTCCGTGGTCATTGCTTGCAAGGGTGGGCAGGATCACTGGACCGATTTTCACCATCCCTCACTCTGCTTTGTGGACACACACGAGTTAAATGTGAGTTTGACGTGACTCCTCTGTAACTCATTGGCACCTGAGGAGTGAATGTCACCCTGACTTGGAGAACAGAGCGGTGCTGGGGTCCAGTTCTCTCGGCAGCGTCACACCTTCTGCGTTCACCAGCGGCCCCACCCCACCCAAACCCAAGGGCTCAGTCACTCCTGCAGCCAGCCAGGGGTGATGATGTCATTTCCTCAGCTCATCCAAAGCAACTTCAAGAGATTTTCTGAAAATGAAGTAGAATATCTGGTTAAGTCTGTGTTCTCATCAGGAAATAGCAGGATTAGAAGTAGTTGGGGGTGAACAGGCCGAGAACAGCAAATCTTGGCTTAGTCTTCAATCTTAAATGTCTTTATTGTTTGTAATTATTCATCATTAACCCCATGCGGGCTGAGTGCAAAGGATAGCTGGAATCCTTGGGCTGGAAGGGGCTCAGGAAGACAGTTTTCTCCACTGCTTTACTGGGGCCTATTCTCACTTCATCGATCTCGGAGGAGGGCGCTCTCAGGGCTCCTGTCTGTGCCAGCCCAGCGAGTTGCAGTCCTCCTCATTTTATTTCCAACCAGTCTGGATGCAATTGAAATCTATTTATTTTGGTTCTTTATTTATTTGAAATCGGTAATCCTTGTACAAAATCATCTTTTGATATGCTGACTTGCACGAAGGGTGTTCAAAAGTGATTGAGAATACAAATAGAAAAGTAATGTGACCTGGGAAAATCCATATGGCCGACCCATTCAGCTGATTTCTTAGCCCATAATTTATCTCCAGCAACATTCCAACTCAAAACATTCTCAGCCTCTCTTCCGTGTGTCTGAAGCCGGTACATTTTTAATAAGGACAGGTCTTTCTTGTGGTGAAAAAAGTGACCATGTTTTAGTCCTTAATCCAGCATTATTTTTTCCAGGAAAGCATGCTTTATTGTCTTCAACGCTGCCAAGCCTCTCCGTGACACCCACAGCAAGCCCCATGGTGAGCAGATGCATCTTCCTTGGCCCCCCTGGCCCCCCGCTGACGTCCTTCTGCTTGGGGTGTTTGCTGGGAGAGAGAAAATTCCGTTAGGTGTCTGGGCTCTTTGTTATCGGCAGTACATTGTCTGGGAAGAAATAACAAATGGAGGCGAAGCCAACTGCAGCACTAATTCTTGGTGCGAAGAGTGACTGAGGGGAAAACTCTCAGTTCCTGCCACCAGGAGCCTCAGGTGCCCAAAGGAAATGCCGTGGCACCGTGGGCCATGGGCTCCATGAGTGGGGAGTGAGGAACCTGCCCCGCTTGGCTTCTTTCTGTGCCCTTTTCGTTTGATGTGAGAGGAAAAGCTCAATTCACATAGAAAAATTCTTGTCTGGAATTAGTGTTTGTAATCAAAGAACTGTCCTTTCTTGAGAATGTTAATATAATAGTGAGTGCACGACTCTGACCCGTCTGCTTGGGTTCAAATCCAAGCTGCACCACTTATTTTTGTGTAAGCCTCTCTGTGCTTAGTTTCATTCATCAGATGGGGACTTATTTCATAAGGTTGTTGTGAGGATGAAATGTTAATACAAGCAAAATATTCACAAAAGTGTGAGGTACATAGTAGAAGCTATATTACTATCATGGTATAAAAACATTTGACCAGCTGGGTGTGGTGACTGCGCCTGTAGTCCCAGCTGCTCAGAAGGCTGAGGCAGGAAGATTGCTTGAGTCCAGCCTGGGCAACATAGTGAAACCCCATCTGTATAAATAAAAAAAGAGAAGCCAGGCACAGTTGCTCATGCCTGTAATCCCAGCAATTTGGGAGGCTGAGGCAGGAGGATCACTTGAGATCCGGAGCTCAAGACCAGCCTGGCCAACATGGTGAAACCCTGTCTCTACTAAAAATACAAAAATTTAGCCAGGCGTGGTGATGCATGCCTGTAGTCTCAGCTACTTGGCAGGCTGAGGCAAGAGAATCGCTTGAACCCAGGAGGCAGAGGCTGCAGTGAGCTGAGATAGGCAGAGGCTGCAGTGAGCCGAGATTGTACCACTGCACTCCAGCCTGGGCAACAGAGCAAGACCCAGTCTCAAAAAAATAAAAAAATAAAAAAAGCATTCAACCCAGAGTAGGACACATTCAACTTCTGTGTAATATTTTGATTTTAGTTCTTAGTAGAAACTCATGTTGTCATTTTCTTTCAGATGCCCACAGATGCCTACCATTCCATCATAACCAACCTGACAGAGGAGAGAAAAACCTTCCAAAACCCCGGAGTTATACTGAGTTCCCTCCAAAATGTATCCCTCAGCTTACCCAGTAAGTCCCTCTCGGAGCAGACAGCCTTGAATCTCACCAAGGTAAGGCTATTTGATGTCTGTCTGGTGGACCAGGGGTGGCACCCTCACCGGAACCATAGGTGTTTCTGTTTGACCTAGGTCGAGTTTTTAAAAAGCAGGAACTTGGCCAGGTGTGGTGGCTCACGCCTGTAATCCCAGGACTTTGGGAGGTCGAGGCGGGCAGATCACAAGGTCAGGAGATCGAGACCATCCTGGTTAACACATTGAAACCCCGTCTCTACTAAAAATACAAAAAATTAGCCTGGTGTGGTAGCAGGCACCTGTAGTACCAACTACTCGGGAGGCTGAGGCAGGAGAATGGCGTGAACCCGGGAGGCGGAGCTTGCAGTGAGCTGAGATCACGCCACTGCACTCCAGCCTGGGCAACACAGCAAGACTCCATCTCAAAAAAAAAAAAAGCAGGAACTTTTACTTAAAAGTTTGGGTTTCAGGCTTCTCATGAATGACCAGCTGGTATGGCCCTTCTGGCCAGCTCTGTACAGCTCAGTGGAGCCTCCTTTAGGGGCACTTGAGTCTTTGCTGTGGTTTCCCAATGCCCAACCTGCCTGGTCCCCCCTGTGCAGCCACCTGGCCCC
Organism: Rhinopithecus bieti; assembly: GCF_001698545.2. Lineage (NCBI taxonomy): Eukaryota > Metazoa > Chordata > Mammalia > Primates > Cercopithecidae > Rhinopithecus > Rhinopithecus bieti. The sequence continues at coordinate 301,208 of NW_016808877.1, read as the reverse complement.
GGTGAGTGTGTGGGTTGGCAACTCCTAGTCTAAATAAACTCTGCTACTTCCTGGCAACGATAAAAGGTGGAGGGGCCTCACTGGCAGATCCAGCCATGGGGCGTGGATCACAGCCTGTGCACAGTGGGAATCCCCAAAGCTATCTAAACACTTAGAGAATGCGACATTTATGGCATTAAAATCAATATGCTTTCTCTTTTTACTCCTTCAAATAGTTTCCAGGTGAAGGCAGAGGGTGGATCGTGGGCTCTCGTGGCCTTGCTGTCTTCTGTTTCAGGGCTAGGGCTTATCTTGGTGAATGCAAAGACAGAAGGGGTTTTGAGACTGGCTCACCTTGAAAGCACAGCATATGGGTTAGGAGCAGGGTACATGGAGCCCCATTGCCGCATTGACCTTTGATCTGCAGTTACTCTGTGGCCTTGGTCAAGTGACGTAACATCTCTGCTTCACTTGACTCCTCTGAGATGTGGAGGAAATAATCACAACGCCCACTTCATCGGGGGTAAGTGGGTTCCTATGTGCACAGAACAGTGCTGGGTACGTGGTGAGCACTTTTCAAGTGTTCTCAATTCTTACTGATTTCCTTGCTGAAGTCATACCCAAAGAAGCACAGGCAGAGAAATGTGTTCAGGGACTTGAGACATCTTGGAATGGAGGGAGGTTGCCGTCATCTTTTCTGTTCACATAAGAGAAGTTAGACTTCTCAGATTTCATTCATTCATTCATTCATTCATTCATTCATTCATTCATAGAACATGCTAGATTCTGGGGATTCAGGATGACCAAGTGCTACTACTCCCTGCTTGCAAGAGGCTCAGGGTTGAGGGAGTGATGGCAGGTCACGGAGTCTGAGAGGGCCTTGAAAGGGAACCACATGGAGCTGCGGGACTCAGCAGTTCTGGAGTCAGAGAGACCTGACTTTGACCCCAGCTCCACCACTCCCGGCTCTGTGTCCGTGGGCAGGTTATTTAACCTCAGCACACCTGCTTGCCCACTGTGACATGGGGACAATGAGAGCGCCCACATCTCAGGTGCTTGTGGCTGGGAGATACAGAGCCCTTTGCTTAGCGGACTTGGACTTCAGGCCATGTACTTGCTTCGGGCAACAGGAAGCCCAGAGGTGGGAATCCTAGGATTCACTAACTCAGTCTTCACTCGCTGCAGGGGCTGGATAGGCACCGCTACAATTCTCTCGGCACTCGGCTCCTTTCTCGCCCAGATGCAGGTCCCCAGCACCCTCGCCTTACCCTAGCACATCCAGAAGGGAAAGAACTAGTCGGGAGACTCCCTCCCAGTCAGGGGGAAATGTTTCCCATGGTTCCCTTTGCTGAGACCCCCCCCCCAAATCTCATTGGCCAGAGCTGGGCCACATGACCACGCCTGGACCAATCACTAACCAAGGGGAGTGTGATTGGCCACTGGCTCAGCCAATCGTGAAGGAACTCTAGGGTGTGGCCAAAGGCTGTCCAGTGTGGGAGCACTTCCGGGCTCTGAAGGGAAGGGTCCTCGGGGTGTTGGGTGGAAAGAGTGGGTGTAGACAAGCTGGAAGGTCCTTATGCATGTACGCACAGGACCGGGTGTGAGACACTGAGACAGGGCTTGGTATGCAGTAAGTGCTTTATAAATACTAACACTTGTTTTTATTGAGATGGGCTACCAGGGGTCCCTGTGACAAGCGGTGCCTTCTATGCGGTTAGCACTTAATAAACGCTCACACTTCGGGCACTAGTGCTCTGCCTCTAGCTAAGGTATGCAGTCGGGGCTTAATGCCCACTCTGGGCACTGGCGCCCCCTCCCCTCTAGCCGTGGTACACAGTCAGTGCTCAATAAACACCCACTCTGGGCATGGGACCCTCCCCTCTGACTAGCCATGGGTACCCTGAAGCATCCTCAGGAACGTGCAGCAGACACTTAGCAGGCTCCCTCTGTGTTTCCGGGTGTCTAGGGAAGGAGGGAGTCCAAGCGAGGATTAATTAATTAGATGAATGTTGATTAAACACCTACTTGTGTGTGGGCTGCTTCATTAATTATAAAATGGATGGCTTAATGAGCCACAGTTGCATTCTCATGAGTGGGTTCACTGATGACTTTATTAATTAAGCACATCGTGCAGCCTCCGCTCTCTGCCAGCTGCTGGGCTTGGTGCTGGGCAGGTGTGATGGATATGCCGGGCATTGCCCCTGCCCTCGTGGGGCTTGGGGCCTAGGGCGTGTCCAGTTCTCTGGAAAGCTGCCTGTGGGGTGCTGGTCCTAAGGGTCACCCCTCAGAATCTTGTAGAAGTGTGTGTCCTGCCCCAGGGCAGGCCTGGAGCCACTGTGGCCCACCGCCTGCCTGGCTCTGTGATCTCTTCATCACTGGCTAGAAGGGTCTGTCTCGCACCTGACACTGTAGCGGCAGCAGTTAACCGTGTCATTGTGGCCCACACCACCCAGCAGGTCCCTGAACTGAGTGTGATACAAGTCGCTTTCTTTTTTTTTTTTTTTGAGACAGAGTCTTGCTCTGTCACCCAGATTGGAGTGTAGTGGCATGATCTTGGTTCACTGCAACCTCTGCCTTCTGAGTTCAAGCGATTCTCCTGCCTCAGCCTCCCAAGTAGTTGGGACTACAGGTGTGCACCACTACACCTGACCAATTTTTGTATTTTTAGTAGAGATTGGGTCTCACTATGTTTCCCAGGCTGGTCTTGAACTCCTGACCTCAAATGATCCACCCGTCTCAGCCTCCCAAAGTGCTGGGATTACAGGTGTGAGCCACCGCGCCTGGCCCCATTCTACAAGTTTCTATGGTGTCCTGGCTTCTCACCTGTCCACTCAGCTGGACAGGAAAATGGCAAGGAGTCATTTCCTGTACTGTACCATGAGGCGCTGATTAGCTACATGTGGCTTATCCAACTAGAGATGTGCTGTGAGTGTAAGATGCACACTGGATTTCTAAAACTTTGTGCAAAGAAAAGGGAAATATCTAGTGATTTCATATGGATTCTGTATTGAAGTGATAATATTTTAGGTTTTTGAGCTAAGTAAAATATATTATTAAAATTAATTTTACCTTTTTTTTTCTACTTCTTAAAATGTGCTGGCTGCTAGAAAATTTTAAATGATAGATGTGGCCCATATTATGTTTCTATGTGACAGACTGCTCTGGATCAAGAGTCAGCAAACTATTGCCCTTGAGCCAAATCTGGTCCATTGCTTGCTTTTGTAAATAAAGTTTTATTCATGCATGCCCATTTGTTTGTGTATTGTCTGCGGCTGCTTTTGCACTGCCATGGCAGAGGTGAGTGTTTGTGACACAGGGCATGGCCCTTGAGGCCTGACCTCGTTCCTGTGTGACCCTTGAAGAAGTTTGCTGCCCCTGCTCCAGCTCAGTGAAGACAGGATGGTGGTTATCCACTACTTCATTAATACTTAAGGCCTTGCACTCTAAGGTCTCAAAAAATATTTATCTCATAAAGATAAATGAATGAATTATGAGTTTTGATGATGTATTCTCTAAGTATTTAGTGTCTCAGAGTGTGGAAGAAGTATTCTGGAGATGGCGGTTTAGTGGAAATATGGGAGATTTTGGTCAGCCTCTAAGTTTAATTTTGGCGCTGATAGTTGGAGACACAGTGAAGAGCATGTGTGAATAATGCAGATGAGTGGAACGGACGTGAGGGTGTGAGGCAGTGGGGATGGCGGGGTCTGGAGTGGGCTGGGGACACATCTACTAAGGTGGTGCCACTCAACTGTGGTCAATTATGGTTCTATGAGAATGTGGGCTAGGGGGTGTCCAAGCTTCTGCTTTTTTCAAAAGAAGTAGAAAATCCATGTGTTCTCATTTAAATCTCCTGATTAGGAAGCAGTAGAAATTAATTTCATTGTTTCCTTAGAATAATAGTGAGCTGATCCAAACATGGTTTTAAGGTGACCTGACCAAAGGCCCAAGTAGCTTCTGTTTTCTAGAGAGGTCATTTTCAGTTAACACGAGTGCTTCCACATCAGTTTGCTTTCTCACCCCAAGAAAGGCACATCCAGTAGGCCATGGTTTTCCCATGCATCTCCCCACTCCACAGGCTTTCGCTGAGGGCCTGCCATGTCCCCCAGGCACTGTGCTAGGGACCCTCCCGTCACTGAGCAGTGTTCATTCTGATGTTCCAGTGCTGGTCACTGACTTGACAGGGCTGCCACAGGAGCACATAAGATAACGTCCATAAAAGGGCTTTGTAACATGTCACGTGGTCCATGACTCAGCTATTTTTGTTGACTGCTGTGCATAAAAACTGAACTGGTGGTTGATAGCGACCCATTGGAAGATGTGGGGAAAACTGGGGTCTTCAAGTTTGTCACTTAAGGACTGGTGCTGAGCAGTGTCATTTTGTCCACCCTTAGACCTTCTTAAAAGCCGTGGGAGAGGTCCTTCTATTGCCTGGTTGGATTGCTGTGTCAGAGGTAAGAGAAAAGAACATGGCCGGTTGCGGTGGCTCACGCCTGTAATCCCAGCACTTTGGGAGGCCAAGGTGGGTGGATCACTTGAGGTCAGGAGTTCAAGACCAGCCTGGCCAACATGGCAAAACCCTGTCTCTACTAAAAGCACAAAAATTAGCCGGGCGTGGTGGTGGGCACCTGTAGTCCCAGCTACTCAGGAGGCTGAGGCAGGAGAATTGCTTGAACCTGGGAGGCGGAGGTTGCAGTGAGCTGAGATTGTGACACTGTACTCCAGCCTGGGCAACAGAGTGAGACTGTCTCAAAAAAAAAAAAAAAAAAAAAAAAAAAAAGAGAGAGAGAAAAGAACATTTTGATCTTCAAAACGTATATGCCTTGGGAACCATTTTGTCTTCCTAGAAGTGGCATTATATGGCCCAGTTCACATCCATAAAAAGAATGACGTGTCTCCCAGTCCTGACATCTGGGATATAAGAGCTCATTTTGAGTAGACGTGCAACTGATTCAGAATGCTTTGTCCTCTAAGGCAAAAGAAATGCACATGTGTCAGTAATGTGGTACTGTCCTAAACATGGAAGAAGGATGGAAGAAGGAAATGATGTTTTTTTTCCGCCATGAGAAATGTGTACTTCATGATTAAGGTGCCAAAAAAGCTTCTCTTGTTCTCGGTACTCAAAATAGCTAGAAAGGAGAATGAAATAATTTTCCTTTATTTCTAAAATAACTATTGATTGTACTTATTTAAAAGAAAACAAGTAAATAGTTGTGGAGAAGTTAGAAAATGCAGATAATAAAAAACATAAAAATCACTTCAAATCCTAAAACTGTGAGATTATTAACACTCTTGTATATTTCCTTATAGTCTAGTTTTCAATTCGCTTACATATATATGTATTCAACAAATATATTGCATATTTGATTTAATTTGTTTTTCCTTAATTATGTCAATAACACTTTCCAATGATAGTAAGTATTCACCTGCAACATTGTATTAGTCAGGACAGGACAGGGTGTGCTGCAGTAACAAATAGATCCCCACATCTCAGTGGCTCAGCACAGTAGAAATTTACTTCTCCCCAATGCAAAGTCCAGAGTGGGTCAGAGGAGCCTCTTCTCCACCCAGATACTCAGGGATCCCGGCTCCATCTGTCTTCTGGTGCTGGCTTCTCAACATGTGGTTTCCAAGGTTGCCAGGCAGGGCCAGAGAAGGGTGAGGACTCTTAACTGCCTTGGCCCAGAAGGGTCCCAACCACACCACCATGATATTAAAGTGCTCATTCTCCTAAACCCTGATATTATTTAAAAATGTTTGCCAGTTTGAGAGGCAGAAGTGGCATTTTATTCTCTCATTATTAATAAGATTGTGTTAGAGTTTACATTTGATAAACTTTTGTTTGAATAACTTCAAGTGGAATGAGATTAGGTTCAACGCTTGCAAAGGGAGAAGAAAAGGCTCAAGAGAATGTAAGATGGATACAGTCTTACCCAGAAACCAATTCCTTTTTAAAATGTATTACCGTTTTCATGATTTCAAGGGGACTCTGTGTCCAAAGCTGCAGGCTGGGACACCCAGAGGACAGCCGACAGAAGATCCAGACAGACGTATTTTGTGCATGATTTTGAATTAACTGCTTTTGAATGCAAAATATGCAAATCTGTTACAAAATATGAATAACCAGGAAACTGTCCAGACTCAGGCAGGATCCAATATGCATTAAAGAGAACACAGGAATCGGTCTCTATCCCACAGAGCTGCATGCCAGAAGCACAGCCTTCCATGTGCTTAACTGGGCCTGGTGACTGAAATCAGGCCATGGGCCTAAAAGCAAATGTCTAAGATTGGCCTCAGCATTCTATTTCCAACTCATGAGGCTCTCCTGGAGTGCACGTTTGTGGGAGAATGCTGAGGACTTAGCAGCATGCAGGTTCTTCCCCAGAATTGCGGGACGAAGAGAAGCAGTGAAGGCAGAACTCAGTGGCCCAGCTCAGCGGGGCTTAAGAGAGGCCTCTCCCTTGGTGACGCGTGTCTGAGGATGCGGGCAGTCAGCCCGAGAGCGGACGTGTGCGCTGAGCTTTGAGCACCGGGCCCTGCACTGTCTACAGATTCAGGTGGCCGGGGGGACCCCCTGCTTTCTTGGGGGCAGTGTCTACCAGGATCCTCTGCTCTGCAGCTCAGAAGGAAAGAGGGCTCTTGGAGTAGAAGGCAAGCCCCTGGGAAGTCAAGGCGGCGGGAAGCAGCTTGGGCTGCTGGCACCTCAGAAGCAGCCACCCTTCACGGAGAAGGGGACAGAGCTGCTGGTGTCCCCATGCCAGAGTGGACCTGGGGGGCGATCAGCCCCTCCTTGTGAAGCACAGGGAGGCAGGGGGAGGATCTGGGATGTGCTGAGAGTCCCTCTGTGAGTTCAGGGAGGAGGCAGGACCAGGAGTCGGGTCCCCTCAGTCCCCGTGTCCAAGTGTAGAAACGCAGGAGCCAGCAATGGCTGGGGTGATGGGTCCACCCGGGCTGTGTCTGTGCTCCGTGAGCTCAGTTGGGCATGTGGCCTCCATGTGGTCCCCTCCTGATCCATGGGAAGGGGCAGTCATGTGACTTCTTCCTCCCTTGTGGCCTTCCTTGTGGGGAAGCTTGATTCTTCCTTCCTTGTGGGGAAGCTTGATTTTGTGTGCTTGGTGCACCTGCCTGGTCTCCTGGCTGAGTGGGGTGGATTTTCACGGCTCCTGGTTCTTGTGTTGCTGCAGGACAGCGCCGTGGTACTGAGTCTCATCCACACTATTGACACCGTCATGGGCCACATTTCCTACAACCTGCACGCCAGCATGCCCCAGGTCACCATGGAGGGTTCCTCCACCGTGGCAGGTAGCTGTCGCTTGTAAGGGTGAGCCACATGGCAGGGGCGGGGGCTGGAGGCTGCATTTCACTGCCTTTTTACACCCTTAGCAGAGAGCCATGCTCTGTCTTCCTGACTGCTCTGTCTCGCGCAAACCACATTTGGAAGGAAAACCCGTGGTCAGATCAGGGCAGGAGTGATCGGCCATGATGTGCAGACAGGGCCCATAAGCTTTTCCCAGTGATTTGGGAGCCAAGCTCCTGCCCTGGGGTGATGGTCTCAGTTCAGAGCAGGAGGCAGAAGCAGCAGTGCCAGCAAGTCTGTGGAGTAAGAGGACCGGCCTCGGGTTTCTGGAGTCGGCTTGCTCTCAACTGCGCTCCAGGATAATTGTCACAGTTGTCTGATTGTAGAGGCAGAGGTGATGACCTTTCGATTTTAAAAGTCTTCACCTGGAGCGTATTATCGTGCTGATACTTCGCTGCAAGAGCCAAGGTGGGGAACATGCGCCGAAGCTATACGGGTTAGTTTAGCGGCAGTTTGTCAGCCCAGACCTCTCCCTCTGGGCCATGTTGCCCTGGCCTGCTGCGCTTGGGGAGGAGCCGATGTCACCGCATCGCTGAGCACAGCCCATCCTTGCACCGGCCTTGAGAGCCCGGGGCTGTGCCGGGGCGGAGGGCGCCCCAGGTGAGGAGCTGTGCGTGGGGCCGGAAGGCTGAGCCTCCCCGTGGCAATCACTGTCTGGGGTCTTCATTTCTTTTTCCTTTTTTTTTTGAGGTCATGCTTTCTAAAGGTCATTATACTTCCCGTGGGGAGCTTGTCCTGTCAAAAAGGAAAAGCAGATGGGGTTTTGCAGTCTGATTTCCTGCAGCCTGTGAGCCCTCTGACGGGACTTCCGCTCTCTGACGGGACTTCCGCTCTCTGACGAGACTTCCGCTCTCTGGCTGCTTCCGCCGCAGAGTTTTCCGTGGCCAAAGTCCTGCCCAAGACCGTGAATTCCTCGCATTACCGCTTCCCGGCCCACGGGCAGAGCTTCATCCAGATCCCCCACGAGGCCTTCCACAGCCGCGGTGAGTGTGGCTGTGCCGGACTCCCTTCCGGGGCGGCTCCCACAAGCCTTTCTGAAGAGTCCCCTAGCTTTGGTGGGTGCCCACCGCGCCAGTGAGCTGCGGGGCTCCCCCGGGCCGCCTGCGGGGCTCCCCCGGACTGCCTGTCCTGTCATGTCCTGCAGGAGAGGGGCTCTGGGCAGCCGTTCTCAAAGCGTGTCCTCGGGCCACCCTCATGGCCACACTTGAGAGGTTCCTTAGTGATGCTAATGCTCTGCCCACTCCAGGCCCCTGAACTGGAATTTGGGGTGGGGTCTGGGAGCATCTAAACCTGCTCACCTGGTGAATCCGGCCCACTGGAAAGTCATCCTACCTACATCCTCCTAAATTGGCACACGCCTGGTCAGCCGAAGAGAAAAAGATGGGGCCACCTCCCCTCCCTGCTCAGGTAGCTGTGGGCCAGGTGAGGGGTTCATCCGTTCAGGAACCTGGGGTTCCACTCCTATGCAGACCCAAGTTGAGTCACATAATAAAAATTGAGAGGCTCAGGGGACCTCCTGCCTCTGACCAGGGAGCACTGTTGGGAGCCCAGACGGCCCTGGCCATTTTTTGCTACAATGATCATCACCCTCTCTGGTTCCTGGAAAAGCGAATATGACTCTGCAGACATCTCCTTCCTCTCCTTCCCTCCCTGGGGACCTCGGGCAAACAGGGGAGAGCCTCAGATTTTTGCCCCTGTCACCCTGGCCAGAGGCCACGCCTCCTTCCCAGGGTTCTGCCTTAGGGATGGGGACCAGGACAGCCCTGATCAGACATCTCCCTCTGCAGTGGGGAGCCTGCCTCTGCACCTGCCACCATCTTGATTGTCTGTGGGAAAGTTGCCCTGACTGGTTCTCTGCCCTGTCCTCACCTAGCATAATGTCAGGTGTGCCCTGCTCCTAGGGCAGAGGCAGGGATGTCCCTACCCCAGAAGCCAAGGGAAGGGCCCAGGGACGATGCCACCTTCCACCAGCATCAGCAGGGAGGGCCAAGGGATGGTGCCGACATCCACCAGCATCTCCTGGCCATGTGAGCTGCTGGGAGTGCCCTGATTTCCAATCCTGGCCGAGCCATGGCCGAGCCATGGAGTGAAACAGCAAGAGCACATGTGATTCTGCTTCGTGGCTGGATATAATAGAGGGGTGGCCAGGCGAAGGCATACAGATGTCCCTGTGGTTGCTGCCCCTTGAAAACCTGCATTCTGCCACACTTAGTGGTCCCCTAAATCCTTTGCGTGCCAAGGGCAGATGGGACACACTCGTGGGGCAAGGCTGGAGGCTGGCACTGCCCCTTCTTGGTTTGCAGGGGCCTTCTCCCTGCAGGGGCTCTGAGATCCATGTGATGCCCTGGGTGAGCCTGGCTGTCCTGGGGGGTTTCAGCCTCCATGTGTCTGGAGCTGGCTCAGGAGATGGAGCAAGGAGCCGCTGTCACGCTGCTGAGTCGCCACAGTCTTTGTCCTTACAAATTCTGCCCCAGTGTCCTTCACTTCCTTCTCCCCAGAGGGTTCTTGGGAGTGAGGGCGGCACCGCGCACAGCGGGGCGAGGGGCTTTGTGGTTTTCTGCCCGTGGCCTGGAACACTGACAGCGCCTGCCCCTCTGCTCTCTCTGCAGCCTGGACCACCGTCGTGGGTCTGCTGTACCACAGCATGCACTACTACCTGAACAACATCTGGCCCGCCCACACCAAGTGAGTCTCGGGGGTGCCCAGGGGCGTGGGTGTGCGTGGGTTTGCGGGGTGGCTGGCCACAGGGATGCCCGCCCCACACACGGTCACACCCATGCACAACACTGTTTGAGAACTCAGGACACGAGTGCGGGGCGCTTCACCACTCAGGCAAGGAATTGTGCAGCGTTTTGAAGGCCACACAGGAACTGCAGGCCTGAACCTGGGCTGGCGGAGTGGAGGCCAGGAGCACAGGCTGGGAAACTGCAGGCCTGGGGCTGGGCTGGTGGAGTGGAGGCCCGGAGCACAGGCTAGGAAACTGCAGGCCTGGGGCCGGGCTGGCGGAGTGGAGGCCAAGAGCACAGGCTAGGAAACTGTAGGCCTAGGGCTGGGCTGGCAGAGTGGAGATCAGAAGCACAGGCTAGGAGACCCTACCCACCCACCTCGACCAAATGGTGTGACCTTGGGCAAGGGACTTAACCTCTCTGAGCCTCGGTTTTCACTGCTGTGGAGTGGAAGACAACAGACCTGCCTGTGTCAGTCATGGGCAAACGTAGATGGACGAAACCATCTCACACCAGCTTAAGTGAAAGGCCAGGAAACTGAGGGCTCAGAGAAGGGAGGAGCAGGTGGGCTTCAGGCATGGCTGGACCCAGGGACCCCAAGGATGCCGTCTAGACCTGCTCTGTCTATCCCCTGCCTCTGCTGTCCTGCAGACAGGCCCCCTCCCTCCATAGGAGCAGAGCTCGCTCCTGCAGCATCGGTTCAAGTGGGTTTGGGTCCTGAGAACCCAGAAGGAGAGCAAGGAGGGTGGGGACCGCCAGGGAGACGGGGAGGGTGGGGAGGACGAGGGAAATGAGGAGGGAGGGGAGGGTGTTCCTCTTTCCTGAGGAGTGGAGTCGTAATTTTGTGATCTGGAGGAACACCATCTCCTGGGTCGGATTTCTCTGGGAAAGCCTGCATGCTCACCAATTTCCTCCAACGGAAGGAAGTGGGGGACCCACCACTCTTTATGTGTGGTTTCCAAAATTCTTCAGGAAAATGGTCAAAGAAAAATACAATCTAATTTTCTCAAAAAGATGCCATCTCAGTTGTTTGGGAAATCTTTCCAAGACAGTGAATGAAAAGTTGACCCTTGCTTGGCCCCTCCTGCTGAAGTTTCCACCATGAAACTGGCCTTGCTGTGAAATGTATGAGACATGCATTTGTGAGGCGTCACTGTGCCTTGTGTGGCCACAGTGAGAACCCGCTTGGGACAGTGGCATCCGTGCCATGGCCCACAACTTCACAAAGGCGGGAGGATTGCTTCCAGATGCAGGGTGCACACGTTTCAGGGGCGACTCACTGTGAGCACCGGAATCTGACTCCAGCCAGGTGTCAGCCAGCCCTTTCATGAGGGGCCAGCTTGTAAATTGCCTTGGCTTTCCAGAATTCTGCCCTCACAGGGTGAAGGCAGCCAGAAACTACGTGGGGGAACGGGGGAGTGGCTGTCTTCCAATACAGCTTTATTTACAAAACCAGGCAGCCAGCCCAAGAGCTGCAGTTTGCAGACCTTTGCCAGACCTTCCATTAGATCAGTGCTGGCAGGGATGGGCAGAGGAGAGGCTGGGGGGCCTGTTCTGGGAGCCCACAGCCTTGCAGATGGAAGACAGTCTGTCTTGCCTGTCCCCAGGGCCTCAGCCTTCACTCTCCCTCTGCTGTCCTCATGGCCCCAGGTGTCCGCAGAGAGGACACTGGAGCACCAGGATTCAGGCCACTGTGTCCCAGAACAATGCAGCTAACTTTGACTTCCCCCTGCAAGCTGAAGGCCTGGAAATCAGACAGGCAAAGTCGTCCCTGGTTCGTCAGCACTGACACCAGCCCCACAAGTTCCATCAGCAGCACATTTATGTGCTGAAGCCAAAACAGAATTGCTGTGCAGTGATGGAACATGTTTTTCATTTGCAGTCAAGTTGGATCTTCCGCTCAGGTGGAGTTCTCTTCAGCACTTAGTGCAAAGATGCCTTGTCATCAAAATTAACCTGGAAAAGAATCATCCAAACAGCTCATCCAGTAAAGTCTCTGTACTTGTTACATTCTATCCTGTGGCAGAAAAGGTGGACGGAAGTGGAGGGGACAAAGAGTTTGGTTCACAGAATAGACTCGGACCCAGACTCCTGCCTCTCCCTCCCGCAGGTGCTCTCCTTAGCTGTGTGACCCTGGGCAAGTGACTTGAGCCTGGAGGCCTGTGTTCTCCTCTTAAAACAGGAGTAATAATATCACTGATTTCTGAGGGTTGCCAGGAGGACTGAATGAGCTAATGGTGTAAGTAGGGCTTGGTTTTTTTTTTTTGAGATGGAGTCTCACTCTGTCGCCCAGGCTGGAGTGCAGTGGCGCTATCTCAGCTCACTGCAAGCTCCGTCTCTCGGGTTTACACCATTCTCCTGCCTCAGCCTCCCGAGTAGCTGGGACTACAGGCGCCCGCCACCTCGCCCGGCTAGTTTTTTGTATTTTTTTAGTAGAGACGGGGTTTCACCATGTTAGCCAGGAGGGTCTCGATCTCCTGACCTCGTGATCCGCCCGTCTCGGCCTCCCAAAGTGCTGGGATTACAGGCTTGAGCCACTGCGCCCGGCCGGGCTTGGTATTCTTAAACATGACATACAGGTACCTGCTTTTGTGATTTTGTAAGCTGATTGGGCATTTGCGCCATTTTGCCTTTGAGGTAATTATCAAATCCTAGGCACGATGAGAAGCAGGTCAGTGCAGCCGCCACGCGGGCAGTGTGTGTATGTGCATGCATGTGCTGGGTTTCTGCCAGCCTGCCGTGGACTTCCCTCCGTCTTTGCCTTTTATTGTGCGCTGTCATCCTCATACGTCCGCAGTGTGTCGTGAGGACGAAAGGATGCTTTGGTGCCGTAGTGTCCTTTAATTTCCTCTCCAGGGACGAGGGTGAGGGTCTAAGTCAGTATGTGAGTCTCAGTGCACAAAAGGTGGGGCCTAGGCCGGAAGGAACTTTTGTCTCCACAGCCAGCCCCCAGGCAGACCATTCCAGGGCTCCTGTGATGACTGTGGGGACGACATCTGACTACCCACGGCCCGGTGGGGGCTTAGGTGCTTCCTGCCAGGCTGCCCGTGCCCCTAGGCTCCTTTGAGTCTCACTCGCTGCCCGGCCCCATAATGATGGAGACTGTTCCGCTTTCACTGGTGCTGTTGCTGGGCCCGGCCAGCACCTGGACGGCCGGTTCCTCCAGGTGGACGGGGCTGAGACTGGCCTGCTCCCACTCCTCCTGTGAAGGTGGAATCCACAGCCCACAGAGGGAAGGGCCTCTCCCCAGGCTGTGAGGGACTCACAGGTGCTCGAGAAAGATGAGTGGGGAGGCGGACCTGACTCAGTGTGTGTCCTTAGTCACTATAGAGTAACACAGAGCATGGATGGAATCAGTAGGTCACAGTTCTGCAGCCCTCAGTGCAATCACTGACCCAGGCAGAAGCCATCAGTGGATGTGCACGCCAGCGGGAGCAGGGTTGCGGGGACAGGGCCTCACGGACCTGCAGAGTCCTAGCTGTCACCAGGTAGGAGGGTGCCTGGTAATGGGGATGTCTGCCGCACCCCTGCAGCCAGGTGGCCACACTCAACATTATCGACGNCCATCTCCTGAGCCAGCTCCAGATGCAATCACTGACCCAGGCAGAAGCCATCAGTGGATGTGCACGCCAGCGGGAGCAGGGTTGCGGGGACAGGGCCTCACGGACCTGCAGAGTCCTAGCTGTCACCAGGTAGGAGGGTGCCTGGTAATGGGGATGTCTGCCGCACCCCTGCAGCCAGGTGGCCACACTCAACATTATCGACGTGGGACATGTTGTGGGCCCGTGTCTCTTGCCGTCACGTCATGGGGAGACATCTGTGCCTCCTATGGCATACTCCTGTCAGAGGCGTGGCCTGGCACCCCTCACGAGGAAGCAGGTAGACACTCATGAACTAAGGGATGTTGTGTGCTGCTGTGGTTTGGATTGCAAGGGAGAAGAAGTTGGGCAGTTCCAGGTTGGGGGAGACTAAAGAGGTTGGAGCCTGAGCTAATGCACGTTCCTGGGTTGAGAGAAGTGGAGTTCTGGAGGACGTGAGTGACGGTGCGGGGTGTGTGCAGTTGACTCTGGGCTGTCCATTAGAGCATCTTGTGGGGTCCTCGTTAAATTTCTGAGTGTGATCATTGTATGATGGTTATGTAGGAGGCAGTCTCCATTTTTTGGAGACACGTGGTAGAAATGGAGTATGCTGTGATGCCTGCAACACACCGCTAGTGCTTCAGCAGAAAGGAAACGTGCATGTGTGCATGTATTTGTGTGGTGTGTGTGTGCACACGGATGCTTGTGTGGTGTATGTGCGTTATGTGTGCACATATGTGCATGTGTGTTGTGTGTGTGCTGTGGGCATGCAAATGTGCGTGTGTGCATTTGTGTGTTGTATGTGTGTACATGTGCGTGTGTGTGTGTGTGTACGTGTGTGGTATGTGTGTATGCCAGCATGTATGTGTGTGGTGTGTGTGTGTCAAGTGTGAGCGTGACCATGCCGGATAAAGTGAACATGGCAAATGGTAAGAGCTGAGAGTGTAGGTGAAGCATATTCATTGCACTGTTTTCTGGCAAATTTCCTGCAAGTCTATTTAACAGTGCAAAGCTGTGTGGTTCCTGGCATGGGCAGGAATCGTGGCTGTTGCAGTCCTTTCTGAAAGGCCCTGGCTGCAGTACTGCTTGAAACAGAGAACATTGTCACCTGGGCAGCATCGGCGCTGAGGAAGTCGCCTGTTACCCTTGGTGCTCTCTCCTTCTGCGTTTGCATCAGCCAGGAGCTCAGATCTCCTTCAATAGTTCACCGTCACCCAAGATCACACTTACAGATGCCTCCATGTGCCGCCTTGTTTGCAAGATTTGGAGTTTCCTTCACACTGTGTTCCTAGGGTGGCGTGGAATTCTCGTGCCGAGGGAGGGTGAGAAGCAGCGTGTGATGGATGGGTGAGGGGACTCCTCGAGCACACAGTCACGTGTCAGCAGGAGCCAGTTATCAAGTAGTTCCTTTACCCGGGAATATGTTCATTTGTGATGTTTGTTCACTCCCCGATGCGACATGGTAACTGTGGGGACTTGATAATTCTCCAAATAACCTAGTAACAGCCCTTTTTCTTACTCCACTTGTTCTGACTTCTTTGGGTTGAGTTCCTGAGCCGGTCTCCTGCACATGCTGGGAAGGCTCTGTGTCTCCTCATAGATTTCAGTGCTCCTCTGAAGCCTCCCATAGCTTCAAGTCCCCGCTTTGTGTAACTGAAGGCGGAGCAGCCTTGTGGCTTTGGCTCAGATGTGCTGCACGGGGTGAAGGCCACAGACCTGACCGTCAGTGGGGCTCCGTGGGGCCAGCTAAGGATTTGCAAAGTTGCGATCAGGAGTGGAGAGCTCTGGGGGACAGCACGGTCGCGGGCCAGGAGCAAGAATGGAGGCGTGCTGCTTCGCCCGGGGCCAGCCAGGGAGGGGAGAGCACCATGCCCGGGCAGAGATGGAGGGGTCCCCGGACAGTAACTGTGCCCTGGTGGGCTGGGGGAAGTGAGACTCCTGGCCCCACTGTTCACTCTGACGCCCTCTGACTTCCTTCTGGGGCTTCCCTTTTGCTGAGCACATGAAGGCAGAGAGCCCAGAGCCTGGCTGATGGGCATAGGATGGGGCTGGTGGAGACAGGGTATGAGGGGCAGAGGAAGAGCCAGCACCGCCCCTGCCCCACCCTGCTCCACCTCACCCCTGCCCCACCCTGCCCCACCTCACCCCTGCCCCCACCTTTACCAGAGGAAAATGCTCCTAAGGAGGCGTCTGGCCCCATTCTCATCTCGACTTGGCCGACGTCTGGCGTCGCACTGATGACCAAGCTGGGCCTGGTGGAGGCCGCGTGTTCCCAGAGCGGAATCCAGGAAACCACTCCAGATTTGCTTTCATATCATTTGTGTTCATGGAAGGTTCTCACTTAATGTTTTCCTTATGTTTTTCCCAAGAAATTGATCTAAGTCATCGCTCCCTGCCTGTGCGTAGATTCACCCACTCACTCACTCACTCACTCACTCACTCACTCACT
Source organism: Rhinopithecus bieti (assembly GCF_001698545.2). NCBI lineage: Eukaryota > Metazoa > Chordata > Mammalia > Primates > Cercopithecidae > Rhinopithecus > Rhinopithecus bieti. The sequence continues at coordinate 285,122 of NW_016808877.1, read as the reverse complement.
CACTCACTCATGTGTGCTGAGCACCCACTGTGTCAGGCGTGGTTCCGGGAGCTGGGGAGAGCAGTGACCCAAATGGGAAAGCGTCCGGGACCTGAGGGAACTTCTGCTCTGGGAGGGAGAGGACGACCCCTGGTTGCACTGTCAGGAAATGTCCACGCAGGGGAAGCCGAGGGACGAATCATGCTGCTTGTTTAGGGCCCGAAGCCCACAGCAGTGACTTTCTGCTGCTGGCTAATGGCACAGCCCCAAGTGTCGCTAGAAACGTGGTTTTCCCAGTGTGTTTGGTGGAATTGCACACGTGTTGAGTTCATGGAGCTCTGCAGAAAAGGCTGTGAACATCAGGGCACTGGGCACAGAGAGTGAGAACCAGGCTCCTGGCTGAAGTGAACACACTGCACATCTTGGGGCCGTGGAGTCACGTGCGGGGCAGGGCCAGCGTTCTGCTGAGCGAGTCAGGCTCGGCGCCGCGGGGCTCTGCCTTGGTCCCAGCAGCCTCGAACCCACCCTCACTTTCTGCGGTGGGGACTGAGCCCACGCCTGCCCAGTGGTGAATGTTCTCCGAAGGTGAACGTTGGTCTTCCTGGGAAACATCTGAGATATTACTCGGATCTGCGGTTCCGCAGGGTGGAATGTTTATGTACGTTCTGTACGTAAACACGGCTTGTATCTCTGTGGGACTAAAACTTTCTGGGCAAGTTTATTGGAAGAAAAGTCTAAAAGCCTCTTCAGAGGGGCTATAATGAAAGAAATGGTTGAGAAACATGGACCTAGGGTGATGCTTGCTTTTCATCTTTTTTTTTAAGTTTGTGTTTTATTCTATGTGTGTTTTCTGGACTTTGGGCTTGGATCAGTAACATGGTCACAGAGAGGAATCGCCAGGTGGAGCAGTCGTGCCTGTTGTGACTCACAGGCCTGAGAATCGATGCCGCTGGTTTGCTCCAGACCATGTGAACTGGTGACGGTCTGTAGGAAGCAGCTTCTGCGGGAACGGACAGGGTGTTCATTCTCTGTGGCACCATCTTTGTAAACACTTGGTATTTACAATTCCAGGAATAATTCTGCATGCTTCTTGGAGGCCTGCTCTTTTTCAGGGATGTGTGTAAGGACTCAGTGCAGAGGCCGGGGGTGAGGTGGGGTGTGCTGCTGCTCCATGAGCCCCACCGCCCATCCCAGGCAGGGTCACTGAACATGGTGTTTGAATCTAGTTAGAAGGAAAAACAAGTTGAGGGAGGAAAAGATGGTGCCCCAGCTCCCAGGGCCCTGTGGGATGTCCCAAAGGTGGTTCCGTGGGCATCGAAACAGGGACCTGCAGATTCCTCAGTCAGTCAGCGCTTTGGATGGTGGATGGGGGAAGGCGCACAGGACCCAGGTGAGGCCCACACAGAAGCAGACGGCTGGGTGACCGCGGGGGGCCCGGTGACAGCACGTCTCAGACATCTTTGTGTAGTCACCCCAAATTCAAATTCGTGTAGCAGATACTTGGTGACCTGCTGTGTGCCAGGCAGGGCTGGGATCAAATCAGGCAAATGGGCTGAGGGCACCAAATTAAAGGAGCTGGTCACCCTTGCGGGGGTTGTGCCCGTTGTGAGCACCTTCTTAAATCTTGCCCTCCAGGTGCCTGGCTTCCCTCACCCTCCTCCTGGCCCTGAATATCTTTTCAAGCTCATAACTCCATGAGACAACCACTGTAGACATCAGTTAGGCTTCTTTAGATTGGGTTGCAAGGGACAGAAAACCCATCTTAAACAGTTAGAGGCAAAAAATTTATTGGATCACGAAAGCTGAGAGCTCCGCAGGCAGCTGGCTTCAGGAGCCGCTTGATCCAGCGTCCCATTGATGTCAGTGGGCTCCATCTCTTGGCAGTTCCCTTCTCAGTCAGTCTCCCTCCTCGTGATTGCAGGCAGCTCCCGGGGCCTCGTGTCTCAGGGCATGAGGAGAAGTCTGGCAGGGAGAATGAGGGTCTTTGAGCCTGCATTCTCTCCCTACCTCGCCTTGTGGCATCTCCTCGGATTTGACTGGATTGAGTGTCATTCCTAAATAGTCCCTGTGGCCTGAAGGCTGCAGTGCTCTGACTGATCCGGACCCAGATACCAGGTCTTCCTCCTGAGCCAAGGTAAAGTCAACTCCAGGCTGTGTGGGCTCTGAGTGGGGAAGGGGATGGCCACCTAGAGGGAAATGCAGGTGCTTTGATCAGGAAAACAATGAATGAATACTGGGTGGGCAAAACAGCAGATGGCCACTGCACCATCTTATAATCAGGGAAATTGATGTTCGGAAAGGGTGAGTTACCTGCCCGAGGTCACAGCTGATTAAGTGGAATTGCTGAGATTCATGCCCTGTTGTTTTGAGCATTTCTGCTCATCCACACTTCCTGGGCCATCTCCCTTTTCTTATAAACTTTTTGAGGTCAAGGGCTCTGTCTCACCTCTTGGTCCTGGTATCAGACCTTAAAGAGAGCAGGTACTGAAGACAATTCAAGGGACAGAGTCCAAACACAGAATAGGTGAACTCACCTGCAGGTAGGTACCGGCTTCACATCTTGAAGGAGAGCAGCTGGAGCTGAACGATAAAAATCAAAGTTCCATCCAAAGAAGGTTTCCGTCTCAAGTGTTTCAGGTGGAGTGCTGGCTCCCAGCCTGGGTTCTAGCTGTGTGCTACTCCCCTGCATTTCCCGTTTTGTAATGATTTCCATCTCTTCCCAAGGATCGCGGAGGCCATGCATCACCAGGACTGCCTGCTGTTCGCCACCAGCCACCTGATTTCCCTGGAGTTGACCCCGCCGCCCACCCTCTCTCAGAACCTGTCGGGCTCTCCACTCATTACGGTCCACCTCAAGCACAGATTGGTGAGTGGTGGTGCCTTCACCCTTGTCGCCGCCTTTGATCTGGTTTCACACTGAGGAATGTTGGGTTGTCTGTGTGCTTGCATAAAGAATCTCCAAAAGCCTTGGTGCTGGCCAGAACTGGAATCTTCCTCTCCTTGGAGCTCCTTTTCTTGGGCCTTTGTTTCTGAGCTGCAGTGGGAAGCGCTCACGTAGTGCCTGGGCTGGCTGCGCGGTGTCCATGTTGGGGAAGAGGCCTCGAGGTGGCTCTCCTAGACGTCTGTGGAGCAATCACAGATCTTCCTCATTTATAACAAGTGTCCTTACTGGAGGAGGGGGGTACCTAGGCCATCGCAGTTACCATGTGTTAGCCATCAGCAAGATGCAGCACTGTGTTCTGTTAGAGAGAAACATGCTTCAGAGCTCGGGAAAAACCATTTTTACGCTTCAGGCATTGCATGATAAGCTGTTGGTCCTGATGCTTCATAACCGCTCTCCTCTCCACATGTCATTTGTTTTTTGCCAGTGAGTAGGACTGATAGAGACACTGGGGATACCCATGTGCTGCCGTTCTTTAGTAAAAGGCAAAAGATGTATACGGTCTGAGGAGAAACCAGAGTATAATTCTGCCGTTCTTTAAAAAATGCGTGCACTGTTCCCCACGCCAGGTTCATGTTAGGGGGTAAGGTGCTGATGTGACACTCAAAGCATGAGATTTTTCAAAGCGTTTATTAAAGAACTCACTGTGTTATTGGTCAGAATTAACACTAAAGGCATTTCCTGGCAGGATTTTCTGTTTCATTCTGTTTTGCTCTGCTCCATGGCCAAGGTCGACTCTGTGTGCACACCTGGGTGGGTGCTCCTGTTCTTTCAGGGGTGACTGTGTTTCTGCCCCACCTGGGAGGAGCCCACACACGCTTGTGCTGCTGGGTGAGCTGGGGCAGTCAAGAGATGGTACTGGAGATGGAGATGGGAATGGAGATGGAGAGGGGACTGGAGATGGAGATGGGGATGGAGATGGAGAGGGTACTGGAGATGGAGATGGAGAAGGAGAGGGTACTGGAGATGGAGGTGGAGATGGAGATGGAGAGGAGACTGGAGTTGGAGATGGGGATGGAGATGGAGAGGGTACTGGAGATGGAGATGGAGAAGGAGAGGGGACTGGAGATGGAGGTGGAGATGGAGATGGAGAGGGGACTGGAGTTAGAGATGGAGATAGAGTTGGAGAGGGGACTGGAGTTGGAGATGGAGATGGAGATGGAGATGAAGAGGGGACTGGAGTCGGAGATGGAGATGGAGTTGTAGATGGAGATGGAGATGGGAATGGAGATGGAGAGGGGACTGGAGTTGGAGATGGAGATGGGAATGGAGATGAAGAGGGGACTGGAGTTGGAGATGGAGATGGAGTTGTAGATGGAGATGGAGATGGGAATGGAGATGGAGAGGGGACTGGAGTTGGAGATGGAGATGGAGATGGAGATGAAGAGGGGACTGGAGTTGGAGATGGAGATGGAGTTGTAGATGGAGATGGAGATGGGAATGGAGATGGAGAGGGGACTGGAGTTGGAGATGGAGATGGAGATGGAGATGAAGAGGGGACTGGAGTTGGAGATGGAGATGGAGTTGTAGATGGAGATGGAGATGGGAATGGAGATGGAGAGGGGACTGGAGTTGGAGATGGAGATGGAGATGGAGATGAAGAGGGGACTGGAGTTGGAGATGGAGATGGAGTTGTAGATGGAGATGGAGATGGGAATGGAGATGGAGAGGGGACTGGAGTTGGAGATGGAGATGGAGATGGAGATGAAGAGGGGACTGGAGTTGGAGATGGAGATGGAGTTGTAGATGGAGATGGAGATGGGAATGGAGATGGAGAGGGGACTGGAGTTGGAGATGGAGATGGAGATGGAGATGAAGAGGGGACTGGAGTTGGAGATGGAGATGGAGTTGTAGATGGAGATGGAGATGGGAATGGAGATGGAGAGGGGACTGGAGTTGGAGATGGAGATGGAGATGGAGATGAAGAGGGGACTGGAGTTGGAGATGGAGATGGAGTTGTAGATGGAGATGGAGATGGGAATGGAGATGGAGAGGGGACTGGAGTTGGAGATGGAGATGGAGATGGAGATGAAGAGGGGACTGGAGTTGGAGATGGAGATGGAGTTGTAGATGGAGATGGAGATGGGAATGGAGATGGAGAGGGGACTGGAGTTGGAGATGGAGATGGAGATGGAGATGAAGAGGGGACTGGAGTTGGAGATGGAGATGGAGTTGTAGATGGAGATGGAGATGGGAATGGAGATGGAGAGGGGACTAGAATTGGAGATGGAGATGGGAATGGAGATGGAGAGGGGACTGGAGTTGGAGATAGAGATGGAGTTGGAGATGGAGATGGGGATGGAGATGGAGACGGAGATGAAGAGGGGATTAGAGTTGTAGATGGAGATGGAGTTGTAGATGGAGATGGAGATGGGAATGGAGATGGAGAGGAGAATGGAATTGGAGATGGAGATGGGAATGGAGATGGAGATGGAGATGCAGAGGGGACTGGAGTTGGAGATGGAGATGGAGTTGGAGATGGAGCTGGAGCTGGAGCTGGAGATGGGAATGGAGATGGAGAGGGGACTGGAAATGAGACTGGTCACCTCAAGCTCCTTGCCCTTCCTCTCTGCACGTGACCAGCCATGAGCCTATTTTCAGTGTGTCCCGTGCCTTTGCTTCCTCCACCCCTCCTTGGTGTCCCTCTCCTTCCCAGTGACTTCTCACCTGGACCAGCAGCCTCCTTGTGTTGTGTCTGCTCCATTCTCCCCACAGTTTACAGATTTATTTTCAAACACACAGATCAGGTGATGCTACTCGCCTATTCAAAGACCTTCTGGGACTCAAGGTTCCCGCAGGAGAATTTACACTCTGGGGCTGTTGGCAGATCTCTAGCAGGCTCTTCCCGTCCGGCTTTCCATCTGCCCCTCTGGCTCTCCTTCCAAGCCCAGCAGGCTGTCATTGCTGGTGCCGTTCCCTGTGCCTGGTCGGCCTCTCCCACACCTCTGCTGTCTGAGTTCACCCATCTCAGGAGGAGTCTTCTCTCCTCCAAGCCCTCTGTGGCCTGCACAGAAGGGAACCTTCCTCCTCGCCGTCTTTGTACTGTATTAGCACAGAGTCTCAGCTCCCATGCTATAATCATGTATGCTAATCGGCAATCCCTTAAATGGCCTGCAGCTTCTCAGAGGCTGCCAGATCCAGCATGGAGCCCACTGCCCTTCCCCACCTGCCCTCACCGAGTCTTGGCACTGAGTGGAGGCTCAGGAGACGCTTGCTGAGTGAGTGCTGTGCTGGAGTCAGTGCCCTGTCTTGCAGTTGCGCAGTTGACATTTGTGTCTTCTCTTTGTATGGAGAGAATCCTGGTCCCCTGCCCGAGCTGTCCCCTCTGCCGTGACATCAGTGAGGATGTGCTCCATGGGCTCCGCCTGTGTTTGGAAATGTGGCCGTGCCATGCAGCAGAGACACTTGGAGCTTCTAGGCTTGAGGGTAGGGCAGTGCTGCCCTGAGGTGTGTCGAGCCTGTAGTGAAGAGTCTGTAGCTGGGCGCAGTGGCTCTTGCCTGTAATCCCAGCACTTCAGGGTGGGTGGATCACCCGAGGTCAGGAGTTCGAGACCAGCCTGACCAACATGGTGAATTCCCGTCTCTATTAAAAATATAAAAATCAGCCGGGCAGGGTGGCACTAGCCTGTAATCCCAGCTACTTGGGAGACTGAGGCAGGAGAATCACTTGAACCCGGGAGGCATAGGTTGCAGTGAGCAGAGCTCACGCCAGTGCATTCCAGCCTGGGCGATAGAGTGAGACTTTGTCTCATTAAAAAAAAAAGTCTGTAAAGGCAGGAGGCTTGTTCTGAAGGCCTCTGGAACCTCTGTGTGCTCTGAGGTTGAAGCTGTCCTCTTGAGTGAGGTGGGCACTGTGAATCACAGCCAGCCACAGGGGCTGGGGGACGTTGAAGAGCAGGAATCACGGATCATTCCAGAAGGTGAGGCGGGGGTAAGTGGAGAGGGGAGGGCACGGGCAGAGAGGGGAGGCAGGAGATGAGAGCACAGTTTGAGTGCCAGGGCTGCAGGGGAACCACACATCAGTGAGGTTGCACAGGCGCACATGCATATACATACACGCACATGCACATGCATACACATCCAGTCCACACACTTGGTCCACACACACCCAGTCCACACATACAGTCCACACACATGCAGTCCACACACAGTCCACACACACCCAGTCTACACACAGTCCACACACAGTCCAAACACACACGGTCCACACACACAGTCCACACACAGTCCACACACTCAGTCCACACACACCCAGTCCACACACAGTCCACACACTCAAAAACACAGTTCACACTCAGTCCACACATCCAGTCCACACACAGTTCACACACACTCAGTCCACACACACCCAGTCCACACAGAGCCCACACACACTCAGTCCACACACAGTCCACACACTCTCAGTTCACACAGTCCAAATGCACAGTCCACACACCCAGTCCACACACAGTCCACACACTCAGTCCACACACACCCAGTCCACACACAGTCCACACACACTCAGTCCACACACACCCAGTCCACACACACCAAGCCCATACACACCGAGTCCACACACAGTCCACATGCACACGGTCCACACACTCAGTCCACATACACTAAGTCCACACACATACACTCCACGCACACACAGTCCACACACCCAGTCCACACACACGCAGTTCACACACACTTAGTCCACACAGTCCACACACATAGTCCACACACACCCAGTCCACACACACCCAGTCCACACACAGTCCACACACACTCAGTCCACACATTCTCAGTCCACACAGTCCAAATGCACACAGTCCACACACCCAGTCCACACACACCCAGTCCACACACAGTCCACACACACTCAGTCCACACACAGTCCACACACACCCAGTCCACACAGTCCACACACACCACACTCCACACACAGTCCGCACACCCAGTCCACACACGCAGTTCACACACAGTCCACACACAGTCCACACACAGTCCACAAACACAGTCCACACACCCAGTTCACACTCAGCCCACACACCCAGTCCACACTCAGTCCACACACACCCAGTCCACACACAGTCCATACACCCAGTCCACACATACCCAGTCCACACACAGTCCACAACCCAGTCCACACACACCCAGTCCACACACACAGTCCACACACACCCAGTCCACACGTAGTCTACACACAATCCACACAGTCCACACACACATAGTCCACACCCAGTCCACATACTCAGTCCACACACACCCAGTCCACACCCAGTCCACACAATCCACACACAATCCACACACTCAGTCTGCAGTCCACACACCCAGTCCACACCCAGTCCACACACACCCAGTCCACACTCAGTCCACACACACCCTGTCCACACACAGTCCATACACCCAGTCCACACATACCCAGTCCACACACAGTCCACAACCCAGTCCACACACACCCAGTCCACACACACAGTCCACACACACCCAGTCCACACGTAGTCTACACACAATCCACACAGTCCACACACACATAGTCCACACCCAGTCCACATACTCAGTCCACACACACCCAGTCCACACCCAGTCCACACAATCCACACACAATCCACACACTCAGTCTGCAGTCCACACACCCAGTCCACACCCAGTCCACACACACCCAGTCCACACACACTCAGTCCACACCCACTCACTCCACACACACCGAGTCCACACAGTCCACACACAGTTCACACACACCCCGTTCACACAGTCCACACACACCCAGTCCACACACAGTCTACACACACCCAGTCCACACACCCGGTCCACATACACACAACCCACACACAGTCCACACACACTCAGTCCACACACAGTCCACACACAGTCCACATACAGTCCACACACAGTCCACACACACATTCCACACACCCAGTCCACACACAGCCAGTCCACACACGGTCCACACACAGTCCACACACTCAGTCCACACACAGACCACATACACTCAGTCCACACACTCAATCCACACATTCAGTCCACACACACCCAGTCCACACACAGTCCACACACACCCAGTCCACCCACCCAGCACAGACACACACACTCAGTCCACACACACCCAGCACACACACAGTCAACACAGTCCACACACACACAGTCCACATACACCCAGTCCACACACCCAGTCCACACACAGTCCATGCACACCCAGTCCACACATACCCAGCAGAGATACACCCAGTGTACACACAGTCCACACACTCAGTCCACACACACCCAGTCCACACACCCAGTGCACACAGATCCAGCACAGACACACCCAACACAGACACAAACACCCAGTGCACACACACCCAGTACATAGACACACCCACTGCACATGCACCCAGTATACACACAGTACAGGCACAACCAGTACAGGCACACCCGGTGCACACACCCAATACAGGCACACACACAGCTAGCACAGACACATACACCCAGTGCACACACACCCAGTACAGACACAGTACACACGCAGCCAGCACACACACCCAGTGCACATACACCCAGCACAGGCACACACAGTACACACACAGCCAGCACAGACACACACATCCAGTGCACACACACCCAGCACAGGCACATGCACACTTCAGTACACACACAGCCAGCACAGACACACACATCCAGTGCACACACACCCAGCACAGGCACATGCACACTTCAGTACACACACAGCCAGCACAGACACACACATCCAGTGCACACACACCCAGCACAGGCACATGCACACTTCAGTACACACACAGCCAGCACAGACACACACATCCAGTGCACACACACCCAGCACAGGCACATGCACACTTCAGTACACACACAGCCAGCACAGACACACACATCCAGTGCACACACACCCAGCACAGGCACATGCACACTTCAGTACACACACAGCCAGCACAGACACACACATCCAGTGCACACACACCCAGCACAGGCACATGCACACTTCAGTACACACACAGCCAGCACACACACATCCAGTGCACACACACTGCACACACATCCAGCGCAGGCACACGCACGCTTCAGTACATACACAGCCAGCGCAGACACACACACCCAGTACACACACCCAGCACAGGCACGCACACTCAGTATTCACACAGCTACCATAGATATACACATCCAGTGCGCACACACCCAGCACAGGCACACACACACTCAGTATACATACAGCCAGCACAGACAAACACATCCAGTGAATACACATCCAGTGCACACACACCCAACATGGGCACACACTCGGTACACACATAGCCAGCACAGACACACACACCCAGTATATACACACCCAGCACAGGCACACACAGTACACACAGCCAGCACAGACATACACATCCAGTGCATACACACCCAGCACAGACACACACATCCAGTACACACACACCTAGCACAGGCATACAGTACACACGCAGTGCATGTACCTACATCCAGCACCCATATAGGCACATACGTGCACATACCCAGCCTTAGTACGCCACATGTGCACACGCACGCGCACACACACACACACACACACACACCGTCCTTGCTGGGCCAGGCAGGTGGGAGTTCTGGAATTTGGAAAGTGGAAAGTGATTTTGTTTCGTGTGGTACAGCGTCTTCCTCTTCTGCACAGAGCAGGTCTCCAGGGTGCCTCACTCAGGGGCCTCACGCCTGTCTGCTCTCCTGCCCAGGCAGCCCCCTCCTCTCCCACCCCTCCAGCTCCCAGGAAGGCAGGGTGGTAGTAAACTGAGTCACAACCATGTGGTTAGATTGCAGGGCTGATGCCCGCATTCTCCCAAGTGTCTGCATGTCTGATGCTTCACCCTGGGATGGGGGCATCGGCTTGGGTTCTGGTTAAATCCTGCCGTGCCCCTGCTGTGGAGGACGCCCCCTGTGGTGCCTGATGAACCTTAGTCTTAGAGATTGGCTCATCCCAGCGGTTTCCCACCAAGAGGGTTCACCAATGAGACGGGACGGAAACCCCACCTCGGGTCAGCCGCCTCGCTCACAGCTTCCCTCGTGCTGCCTCATCATTCACTGACTTCAGGCCACGAGGACCTGCTATTCTATTTTCTTAGGAAGCCAACTTGAGTCAGTTATGACTGGTGCAAAATAAAATAGAAAAGAGCCCACCTCCCTGATATGGAGGGGTTTTGCCTTTTACACACGAACAGCAAATAAATATATTCTGCTTAATGCTGTTTAATGGCACCATCGAATCATTTCTGTTAGCAGAGGTGTTGACATTGTACTGGAACTTCCTTCTCAAAGCACAGCCGCTTCATTTCTACCATCCTTTCTCAATATACTTAGTCATTTTCTTTCAGGACAGACTCAGGTGTTTGAGAGGGACTTTGCTTTTGACTTTCAGGGCTTCCAAGGCCCAAAGCTTATTCTGGTTCTGTGAGGTCCTGCAGGTGGGGGCAGGAGCCCGGGTGGAGCCTGGGGATGTGACAGGCAGCATCTCAGCAAGGTCGGGGCACAGACTCATAGGTCTCTGGTTCAGAACAGCCATGGTGGCCCAGCCTATGCCCGGGTGTGCATGCTTCAGAGCCCTGCACAGACGCCTCTGCAGGATTTTGCTTTTTAACATTGTTTGCTCCCCAAACTATCAAATAATCCAGATTCAGACCCTGACCTTGGGCCGACTCAGCAGTGGCCTCTGGTGGACGGCTCCTGCTGCTCCTCCTTGGTCACCCTCACCTCTGGCCACTGTCCCTCCTAGCTTTAGGGGCACCCAGTGGGCTGAGACCTTCTGCAGCTCAGGCTGTGCTGTTGGGCAGAGCAGGTCTCCAGGGTGCCTCACCCAGGGCTATGCAGGAGGCCTTCCCAGCAGTTCCATTGAGGGTCTGGACAGGGATGGTGCCCACACACCACCCTGGGATGCCAGGGGTTTTTGACATGACAATTGATCAGAAACTACAGTGTTCTCTTCAGTCAAAATTGCTCACTGCATTCAATCAAAATCTTAAGTTTTAAATCAACATTGAAATGTCAGTTTCCCTTAGAAGGGAGCAAGGAATGAACGAAGCAGAGTCTTGGGAAATTTGAGAATTAGAATAAGCACCAAAAATACATATTGCAAAGAGCCCAGTGCTGTCAGTTTGATTGCTGTTGTCAAAAATTTGCTCATCAGATGGCCTAACTCCACCTGAATGTCAGTCAGTCCTAAAGCCAGGCCATTGCTCAGGCTGTCATAAATTCTGGAAGGGACTGAGTGTAATGAGGGTGCTCGAGGGAGATGTTCCAGGGGCAGGACTCTGAGCTCTGGCCAGGGCAGGGGGTGCTCCAGGGAGATGTTCCAGGGGCAGGACCCCAAGCTCCAGCCAGGGCAGGGCTCTGCCCCTCGTGCACGCCTAATAGCACCCCAGGGCTGAGGTCAGGGAAGAGGTTTGGTTCCCCAGGCTCACACGCAGTGGGGCACTGGTGATCTGAGGAGGGAAACAGGCACTGGTGGCAAAGGGAGGTCTGTCAACCGAGTGCCAAGACTCTGAAACGTTGGCCATGTCCACCTGGAAATGGGCTGCATCTGAACGAGGCAGTTGCCCGAGCTGTGGATGCCCTCACATGAAGCCCTGGCTAAGGCTGAACCCTGGACATTGATCTGAAGCCCCCAGACCGTGAAGAAGCCCCCAGGCTCTCTCCTTGTGCAGTGCGGGGGACCTGTGTCCTCAGGACTGGGCACCTCCTCAAACTCGGCCCTCCTCTGGGTGCAGCTCTCAGGGGCCAGGCCCGGGGTGGCCAGTGTGAGGAGCAGCCCTGGACACAGGGTGCCTTCGGGCTGGGTTTCGGCCTCCTTGGGGTGTCACTGTCACCACAGCTTGTGACTTTCGAAGAGTAACCCAGAATCTGGGCTTTAAATTATATCCCTCGATTTGTCTTGTTGGCAGCTAATTCAAATTTGTTTCCAACGTTGTCAAAGAAACCCTCTGTGTGGGTTGCATTCAGCCAGGAGGTCAAGTTTACAACCTCAATGTTTTAAGCTTTTTATTCTGAAATGATTTTAAACTTACAGAAAAAAAAATGGCAAGAATAGTACAGAATTCCCCCGTGTGTCTACAGACATACAGATCATTCACTCATCTTCCCTGATGGTGGTGTTTTTAAGTACAATGATTGAAACCAGGAAATAGACACTGATATTAACGACAGACGTTTTTTGAATAGTGTCAGTTTTCTCACTTGCAGCTTTTTTTCAGTCCCGGGATCTCATCTCAGCTGACACAGAGCATTTAGTTGTCACGTCTCCTAGGTAACTGCAGTCTGTACGGGTTCTCAGCTTCCCTTTGTCTCCCATGACCTTGACACTTATGTGGCGGCCTGGCCGGTGCTTTGTGGAGCATTCCTGGGCACCGTCGGATGCTTCCTCCAGATTAGGCTGAGGCTATGCGTCTTTGATAAGAATGCCAGGGAAGTGAAACGGTCCTTCCTTATCGCAGCATCAGGCTGTGTGAGTCGGCCTGTGGGCAACCAAGCAACAGACTTTTATTTTCTCGTCGTTCTAGGGGTTGGAAATCCAAGGTCAAGGTGTTGGTAGGTTTGGTTTCTCCCAAGGCCTCTCTTCGGCTTGCAGACAGCATCTTCTCCCTGTGTCCTCACATGGTCGTCCCTCGTGCGTGTCTGTGTCCTGATTTTCCTTTTTTTCTTTTTTTTGAGACAGAGTCTGTCTCTGTTGCCCAGGCTGGAGTGCAGAGGCACAGTCACGGCTCATTGCAGCCCTGATCGCCGGGCTCAAACCGTCCTCCTGTGTCAGCCTCTTGAGTATCTGGGACCTCAGGCATGCATCACAATGCTCCGCTCATTTTTCAGTTATTTGTAGAGATGAGATCTCACTATGTTGCTCAGGCTGGTCTTGATTCCTGGGCTCAGGCAATTCTGCCTCGGCCTCCCAAAGTGCTGGGGTTACAAGTGTGAGTCACCATGCTCGGCCCTGATCTCTTCTTATAAGGGTACTGGTCACATAGGATTAGGGCCTACCCTAATGACCTCATTTTATCGTAATCATCCCTTCAAAGACCCTGACTCCAAACACTGTCACATTCTGAGGTACTGGGGGTTAGGGCTTCAACAGGTGACTTTAGGGGGAACAATTCGGCTCCAGCGCAGCAAGTATGGAATGTGAATGTTCATTGTTGCCGGTAATGCTCACTCAGATGGCGTGGGTGAGGTGGTGTCTGCCAGGTGAACCCACTGTAAAGGGATGGTTTTCCCCTTTGCCTAGAATAAATATCTCTCACCACGTGTACCATGAAACTACACAACCCTCCTTCAGCTCATCCTTCTCCATGAATTTCTACATCCATTGATGGCTCTTGCCTGCAAAAATTTTGACTATAATGTTTGCCTGATGATGACTTTCTATTTCCATCATTCCTTCTACATTTATTAATTGGAATTCTATGGTAAGTACAAACCATGATTTATTTATTCAGTTGCTTATGTTGCTGTGACTCAGGGATACTATTTCATCCCACAGGGTAGCGTCCGGCTCTGTCATTACGGATTCTGTTGCTCCCGTTGTTCCAGCTGGGACCAGTGGGAGCTTTGTCCAGTTGGCTTCTGCTTCCTTTGATGCCTCCCTCAGGTTTTGAGTCCCTCCTTACATTCAGACATTAAAGATATGCTGGGCTCATGGAATCGGCTCTTTCCCTGAGGAGCCCTGGTGCATTTGGTTGGAGAATGGCATTTAGAAAGCACCATCGGGGCAGGTGTGCTCATTTCTGCTGGAGCGTCACTGTTCTCAATTCTCTCTCTTGGTGGACAGAGCCAGGGAATCTCTGTGTGTGTGTGTGTTCTCAGAAGCACATGCATGCACCTGTATTCTCCTGCATTTCTCTCTCTCTCTCTCTCTCTCTCTCTGTGTTGCAAACTATGGATTGCATTCTGATACCTGTTTCTGGTCTAAGCCTGCAGGATTCATTGAGCCTTTCCTTGTATGTTCATCTTTCTCCCAAAGTAGGAAACTTGTCTCTCATTCTTCTCAATAATTTTGTGTAAACGTGCTGCACACACAGGTTCAGAATTGCTAACCACACCCTTGTGGGAAACATATGTACTGATGAGGGGACAGCGTGTGTTCACATCCTCTCTGCTTTTAGCCTTACACCCTATAGTTAAGATACCGTTCCTCTGCGTTCCATAGGTTGGTTCATTTTCAGTGTTGAGGTATTTGGGGAGTATGTGAACCACACTGTGGTTCTAAAGGCAGATCCACAACAAGGCATCCTGTGTGGCGCGGCCCACCCCTGCTCTGTCTCCATCCTCCATTCCCTGCACCCTGTTCCCACCCACTTCCCCAGGTAAGCAGGTCCCATTGTTTTTTTTTTTTTATTTCTTTTGTGCCAAATGAACAGATACATGTACTTTTTCGATAGCCCCTTCTGTCTCCTGTGAAGGCCGGTACACCGTAGAAACTCTTTGGTGCTCAGTTTATCCTGAAAGTCACTCCAAACCCATCCGCAGAGGCCTTCCAGCTTCTCAGCTGCACAGCACCCCCCGTGTGGGTTTACTCAACCATCACCGGCTTATTCAGCTCATCTCCTACTTATGGGCATTTAAGTTGTTATCCATATTTTGTATAAACAACTTGTTGCAGCAAATGACCCTGTGAACCTGCATATTCCTGCAGGGAGCAGCCCGGCCCCTGTTCTGGAAACCCGGAAAGTTTCTATTTACCTGCAGATGGACCACCTTCTTTCCCTTATGTTGACCCTTGGGCAGCATTGAGGGGCAATGAAGTGACAAACAGCAGGGAGAAGACGACCAGTCTCTGCACATGGACAACTCAGAATGGCCCCCAGCTAGCCGCCTTCTGCTCCTGACCCTGGTGTGTGGATTTAAGTCATTTCTGAAGATTCAGAAATGACTGATGAGCTGTCGACCACAGATGAAGACAGAACGGATCTGAGAGACGAATGGTGTCTCTGGGGTTAGCATCTGGATGATCCGAGTAATGTTTTTGGGAATGGCAAAGCCTAGAATTAGCCACCCCCAAGGGACAGTGCTTTCTGCCCCTGGCAGAGCGGCCTGGGGGGAGTTGTGCAGGAAGCAGGTGCAGGCAGCCTCACTGGCCAGGTCACTGGTGTTCTCTGTGACGTCAGGGTCAGAGAGGCCCACACGGAGGGCTGGAGCCTGGTGCTGGTGCCTGATGGCTAGCTCAGTGTGCTGGCTCTCCTGGCAGAGGAGAGGTCGAGTGTGGATTCTAGTGGTCCCTAAAGCCACCAGGGTTTCCAGTGTGGCTGGTGCTGCAGCAGACCCAGTCGAGCGTTCTGCGTGTTTTGGGAACATTCGGTCATGTTCTGGTGAGTGATAGATTGCATATAGCACAGTGGTCCCATCAGACTGTAAGACCAGATTTCCCCTGTACCTTGTCTATGTGTTGATGGGTTTCGATGCACAGATCCTTCCCATTGTGTTACAGCCGCCGGCCGTGTTCGGTACAGTAGTGGGCACAGTTTGTAGCCTGGAAGCAATAGGCTACTCCATACAGCCGGGTGTGTAGTGGGCTACGCCGTCTAGCTTTGTGTACGTCCCTCTGTGATGTTCAGCGCACAATGAAATTGCCTAAGGATGCGTTTTCACAATGCGTCCTTGTGATTAAGTGATGCAAGACTGTACTCCTTTTCTTTGCGGCACCATTCAGCCCTCCCAGACAGGAGAAGGGAGCAATGCAGCAGGCGTCTCTGTGTGAGAAGCTTGGGCAGGGCTCTCTGGGCCATTTGCTCACTGGTCCTGAGGCCTGCTGGCCATGGCCCGGGGGCAGGGACGGCCTGGTGGCCTGGGGAGACCATCTCTGCAGGCACTTCCAGTGAATTACAGGTCCCGGGGGCTTGATGGCGTAGATGAAAGTTTTGTAGAAGGCCATGTTTGTGTCTTCTGTGAAGTACGAAAGGTGCGAGTTTGAAAACCAGAGAAAAAGAAAGGGTGGATTAAAATGCAGTCCCCATTTTAATGGTTGGTTACTGTAGTTATTTTAAAAAAAGAAAGTGTTTGAATAAGGAATCTCGTCTTGAAGAGAGGTGGGGAGGAATTTTATCATACCAAAAGAGGATGGTAATTAAGGCTTGTCTCAGCCAAGCGTTCTCTAGGGTTTTGGGGTTTTTCTCTTGAAGGTTGCTTTTATACTTCTGAGGATGTTCCGGGAGCCTGCTCTTCTGAGTTAAAGCGATTTGTCTGATGGGAGGATTTCCCGTGGCGGCACTCTCTCACGGGCCGTGAGGAGGAGGTGAACTCAGAGGAGAGTCACACGTTTGTCCCCCACGTTGTTGTCAGGGAACGGTGGTGACATGGAGGCTGTAGGAATTTTTCCCAACATGGGCTGAGGTCTTGAGACCCGAGGCCGAGACACCTTCTTTTCTTTCTTATTTTATTTTATTTTATTTTATTTTATTTTATTTTATTTTTTTTGATACAGAGTCTTGCTCTGTCATCCAGGCTGGCGTGCAATGGCACGATCTCGGCTCACTGCAACTTCCACCTCCTGGGTTCAAGCAATTCTCCAGCCTCAGCCTCCTGAGTAGCTGGGATTATAGGCATGCTCCCTGCTGATTTTTATAATTTTAGTAGCGACAGGGTTTCACCGTGTTGTTCAGGCTGGTCTCCAACTCCTGGCCTCAAGTGATCCATCCACCTCAGCCTCCCAAACTGCTAGGATTACAGGCATGGGCCACTGTGCCTGGTCTGAGATACCTTCTTTTGCTGGCACAGAATGGGGTGCAAGCTCCCCAGGGTGTGAGGGACGGAGTTGCGGGCCCATCCTGGAGGCTCCGAGGGGGCACCTGGTAAAGCCTGGGGGTGAGGCTGGGCACTCCGCATGCCCCAGGGCTGCACCACGGAAGCCCACGGATGCCCTGGGACATGTGACCATGTCACTGTGCCCAGTTCATGTCAAATGTGCCAGTGCCATCAGTGTGTCTGGGCCTTCAGGCTGCAGAGGGCAGGTGGGAATGGACAGTGAGGCACCATCTGTGCTTCTCCCCTCCTGGGGAGCCTGCACTCTACAGACAGACGGGGCAGCCGTGGGCATGGCTGGGCCACGGACTGTGTCTCAGTGGGCTGTGTCTCAGGGCACAGACCTTGCTTCCGGCCTTTCCTGGTGCCCTCCAGAGGGCCAGGTGGCCTCATTACACCTGCCCTTCTGAGCTGGATGGAATCCCTTCTTCTCCTAAAGGGCTCATTTAAATGTTTGGGGGGGTCCTTTGCCACTCACGTCAGCAATTGTCTGTCCGATCTCTCAGGGCGTTGGAAGGGAGTGAGCTCCAGAGCCCTTCCCGACCACGAGGAGCTCCAGAGCCCTTCCCGACCACGCGGCACTGAGCTCCAGAGCCCTTCCCGACCACAGGGAGCTGAGCTCCAGAGCCCTTCCCGACCACGGGGAGCTGAGCTCCAGAGCCCTTCCCGACCACAGGGAGCTGAGCTCCAGAGCCCTTCCCGACCACAGGGAGCTGAGCTCCAGAGCCCTTCCCGACCACAGGGAGCTGAGCTCCAGAGCCCTGCCCGACCACGGGGAGCTGAGCTCCAGAGCCCTTCCCGACCACGGGGAGCTGAGCTCCAGAGCCCTTCCCGACCACGGGGAGCTGAGCTCCAGAGCCCTTCCCGACCACGGGGAGCTGAGCTCCAGAGCCCTTCCCGACCACGGGGAGCTGAGCTCCAGAGCCCTTCCCGACCACGGGGAGCTGAGCTCCAGAGCCCTTCCCGACCACGGGGAGCTGAGCTCCAGAGCCCTTCCCGACCACGGGGAGCTGAGCTCCAGAGCCCTTCCCGACCACGGGGAGCTGAGCTCCAGAGCCCTTCCCGACCACGGGGAGCTGAGCTCCAGAGCCCTTCCCGACCACGGGGAGCTGAGCTCCAGAGCCCTTCCCGACCACGGGGAGCTGAGCTCCAGAGCCCTTCCCGACCACGGGGAGCTGAGCTCCAGAGCCCTTCCCGACCACGGGGAGCTGAGCTCCAGAGCCCTTCCCGACCACGGGGAGCTGAGCTCCAGAGCCCTTCCCGACCACGGGGAGCTGAGCTCCAGAGCCCTTCCCGACCACGGGGAGCTGAGCTCCAGAGCCCTTCCCGACCACGGGGAGCTGAGCTCCAGAGCCCTTCCCGACCACGGGGAGCTGAGCTCCAGAGCCCTTCCCGACCACGGGGAGCTGAGCTCCAGAGCCCTTCCCGACCACAGGGAGCTGAGCTCCAGAGCCCTTCCCGACCACGCGGCACTGAGCTCCAGAGCCCTTCCCGACCACAGGGAGCTGAGCTCCAGAGCCCTTCCCGACCACGCGGCACTGAGCTCCAGAGCCCTTCCCGACCACGGGGAGCTGAGCTCCAGAGCCCTTCTCGACCACGGGGAGCTCCAGCGTCCAGGTCGCCCCTGAACAGAGGATGTTCCCAGGCATAGAGTGGAATCCAGACTTTGGCCTTTTGAAGTCGACTTGTGTTTCTGGGGCTTAATCTCCCGGGGAACTGGTTCTGGTGTGTTGAGATGCATTGGTGTGGGGGCACTGTGGCTGTGGGGCTGGCCTGGGCATTGCAGGGTGGGTGTGGAGCAGCATCCCTGACCTCTACCCATTGATGCCAGCAGCCACTCCCCAGGTGTGACAACTAGATACGTCTCTAGGCATCGCCAGTATCCCCTGGGAGACTCCCAGGTGAGAGTCCCAAGTGGATGCTGTTGCAGTATTCACGGCCGGATACTACGCGTCGCTATTCCATATTCCATTATGTGAACATACCACAGCTGACTCATCCTGGTAGCCGTAATTTGGCCGTTTCCAGTTGCAGACTGTTAAACACAGTCACTTTCCTGTGCTTCTCAGATTATCATATTCAGAAAAATATTTGAGGGAGATGCAAGCAGGCGGGTGGCTTCTCTTGGAGGCAGGAACTTTCTGGTAGGGATTGTGGCACACAACTGTTATTTCTCTAGGATTTGCTGTGAATGAGGGAAAAACAGTTGATTGTGAATGAAGCAAGGTTCATTTTCTTTCCATGGTCATTCCTTGGTGCACTGTAGACCCAGGATATTCCTACTCTGCAGGCTGTTTAAATAACACACACACACGCGCACACACATGTAGCCAAACATCATTTGAAATCCCATCCCCCAGAGATGACCGGTGTCAACATTGTGGTGACTTCTTTTGGAGGCTTCTCTAGGTGTGTGTGTGCACACATGATTTATATAGATGGGGTTCTGCTCTCTGTGCCATTTTGCAGCTTCCGTTTTTAAATTTACCATGTCTATATTTCCATGCCAGTAGCTCAGACTGTATCATCATTTTCACGGCTGCTTAATAGTCTACATTTGTCATCCTGCTGGTATGCGTCTGGCGTTGGGTTTGCATTCTCACAGTGCTGTAATGAGTCTTCTGTGTTCTTGCTCGGTTATCTCTGTAGGATGAATTCTTAGAGGTAGAATTGCTCTGTTAAATGTCTACACATTTTTTTTCTCATTTTAAAATTTATTTTGGATGTTTAAGCCAGATCTGTATTTATTTATCAAGGGACCAGGAAGAATTGTAGACTCATAGGCGCAAAAAAATTAGAACTAGGGGACTCAGGTTACTCGGACCAAACTTCTCATCACCCTGCATCCCGCCACCAGCCATGTTTTAAAAGCAAATGTGTTACTGGAGTATAAGCATGCTTGCAGAAAAGCACATGCATACGTGTACGGTTTGACAGTTTTCACAAAGTGCACATACCCAAGAAATCACCCCTCAGATCAAGAAGCAGCACATGGCCGGCACCACGGAATGCCCTTCTAGACGCCGGAGGAACAGAGCTGCCAGACGTTCTAGTGAGCGCATTTCTGCTGGTGAACCTGACTGTGCCCTTCCTTGTGGGATCTGCCCAGGATGGCATCGCTGGGTCGAGGGGCATGTTCAGCATGCAGATGGTGCCCGGTGCCTTTTCCAGAGTGGGCACTGGTTCACTCTCCCCTTGGCGGAGCGCGAGACGCCAGCGTCCAGCATTGGGTATGGCCCGTCTTTTGTCTCATTCTGTTTTTTATTTGCTTTTCCTGAATGACGTTGGTGACCTTTTTATGTTTATTGGACATCAATATCCTTTTACAAAAATCTACTCGTCTTCTGCTCATTTTCTGTTGTGCCGTCCACTTTTCTTTCTTACTGATTTTAAAGTAGTTTTGTGTATTTTGAATGAGTCATTTGTTTGATGTACGTATTGCAAATCTCTCTTCCACTGGGTCTTGCCTTTTGACTTTGACGGTGTCTGCTGGTGGACAGCCGTTTTCAATGTCAGTGCAGTCCGGTTTATCAAGCTGTTCTGTGTCCCATGCTTTTGTGTCCTGGTCAAGGAATCCTGCCCAACCTGAGGCCATGAAAGTAGTCTCCTGTGTTACCTGGAACATTTGTTGTTTTCGCGTTCGTGTTTGGGCCTGTGGTGCTTCTCTACTTGTGTCTGTGTCTGCAGTGCAGTAGGGGTTGAGACTGACCATTTTCCCAGATAGATATGTAATTTACCCAGCTCCTCGTGTGGGAAGACCAACCTCTCCCCAGTACTGTGCTGCCACCTTTGCCGTCAGTCACGGGAGGGGTGGCGTGGCTGTTTCTGGACTCTGCTCTGTCCATCATCCCATTTGCGTGCCGGTACGATTGCAACTGCCGCGTTCTATGCCAAGGCCTGAGATCAGCTCGTGTAAAGCCTCCCCCTTGTTATTCCAGGTGGCCTCGGCTATTTTTGGTGAGATACGCGTTTAAAACTTTGATGCACATCGTGAAAATGCCCGTCAGAAAGGTCGTAACCATTTATCCAGCCACGGGCGGGCCTTGGCAGTGCTGCCTCTCCCATGCCATTGCAGACTCTGATGCGCAGGAAGTCACACCTGGTTGTCATTCGAAGCTGCGTTGCTTTGTTATGGGTGAGGTTTCCTAAGTGAATTGGCCATCTGCATTTTTCTTTATGTCGTACACCTGCTTCTTTCCTGATTTCTCCAGTGGAGTGTTTGTTTCGTTAGTGACTTCTGAGAGCTCTTGATATAGTTCCAACGTTAACTCATTGCCTGCTGCTGCAATCTCCCAGGCTTATTTTTTATATTGACTCTTATAGCCAGTGCAGATGAATGCTTGAACCTGTAGCGAGAATCTGTTCCTCCAACTCTGGTCTCCATCCCTCACCCTCCTCTGCTCCTGCCTCCCTTTGTCAAGACCTTTGGGATCACACTGGACATGTGGCTAATCCAGGATCACCTCCCACCTCCAGACGTTTAATTTACCCACACCAGAAAGGTCCTTTTGGCAAGTAAAGTGACATTCCCAGGCTCTGGGGTTAGGTTGTGGATCCCATCGTACGGTGACATTTCCAGGTTCTGGTGGAGGTTGTGGACCCCGTCGTATGGTGACATGCTGGCGCAGGTTGTGGACCTCTCTGGTGGAGGGTGGGGATCATGTTTTGTCTGCTGCAGAGGGTAAATTAAGAATCTGTAGGAAGCCCTTCCAGACCGCACTGCTGCAATTCTCGGGGCAGCGGCTGGATCTCCAAGAATGCAGCTAGATCTCAGAATGCATCCCCAACGTTGCAGCATGCGCAGGCCCTTCCTCCTGAGGGCACCCACCTTGGTGAATGGGATTTTCTGTATCCTGGTGTCTCTGCTCCAGTTGACACAGGGTCAGACAGAAGCTTGCTGGACATCCTCCTTCCCCCGAGGCCAAGGCCGGATGAGGGGTCTCTTCAGCTGCACATCGGGCAGGTGAGGGGTGTCAGCCACGTCCCGGGGAACAATAGCCTGCCTGCCTCAGTGGAATGGCAAACTCGCTTTCCCGTGGCCTTTGGCATCTGTCGTGTGGATGCCACAGAGTGTGGCAAGTGACACCTGTGGTATGGCACACAGAGACCGTAAAGAGCAGAAGACACCAGTACTTGAACCCGTGGCTGAGGGCTCATCGCTTTGAATATGCCGGGGTGTGCGGAGCACAGGTCAGCTATTGTGTAGGGAGACACTGAGCGTGGCCTCTGCAGCATGTTGTTCTGGGGTGGCCTTGGTTATGGCCACCTCTGTCACATTGCAGTGTGTCGGAGCCTCCTTCCAGAAGAGCACTCGCCCACAGTCAGGGCCCCACCGAGGGCCACTCTGTCCACCAGGGTTTCTGAACGGGCCGCATGGGAGCCCGGAACACAGGAAGGGCAACACCTCATCTCAGCCCACCACACTGGGTCCCGGGGACCCTGGGGCGGGGTGATCCCAACTCTGAGCTCCACTGCCAGTAGCCCTGCTGCCTTGGGGGGGTCCTGTCGAAGCTGCTCCCCGCCTCCCACCCTCCCCTCCTGCACCATGTCATTTGTGGGGGACTCTGACAGTGGAGCCCACTCATGTCTGGGGCAGCCTTGGGTACCGGGTGCCGCCCCCATGCGGCTCAAACACTAGACGGTGGTCTTCATCCCTGTAGGCCTCGCTTAGCCTCTCCCAGGTCTGAGCCCAGGTGCGGGAGGATTTGGGGACACCGTGGGCATGACTGGAATGGAGCTGTGTTCTGACATGTTACTGGGATGACCATTTCCACAGCTCCAGACATATATGCAGTCCCTCAGCCATGCGATTCTGTCGACAAGTCCCCCATTGCTCACACTTCTCAGATGCGCATTTGTCTGTTGTTTTCTCAAGGATTAGCAAACACAGCCCCCCACCCTTCCTTCAGGCCTGGTCTTAAACCAGGTCAGCCGCCTGCCCTCCCCTGAGGCTGCTGGAGTTGTGGGGCCCCTGTCCACCATCCCACTGTACTGGGCCCCCAGGGCCACCTCCATGGATCTCTGTGTCTTTGATTCTTGTGCCCCCAAGTTTGGGCCTGGGTGTCAACACCTTGTCTCCCCAGAACCTCAGAAAGTGACTTGGCTTCTCCCCAGGGAACAGCTCTGCATACCAAATATCCGGGTCACTTCTGCCAGCGCTCAGAAACCCTGAGAGGGGTCATTGCCCCCTCCTGCCATGTGCCAGGTGTCTACCTGCCTTCCCTGTGGGAAACCGGGAGCCATTTGTGTCTGTTTGCTGTTTGGTGAATTACTGCTCCGGAAGGGAGGCCTTCAGATGACCCAGTCTGACTTCTCTCCTATCGCAGACTCCACACTGGGCCCTGGGGTTCCTGCTGCTGTGCCCCACAGACAGAGGGGGTGACATTTCTTTCCAAAATGCAGCCCTTAGCCCTTAGACACAGCCCAAATGTCCTCCTCAAAGTGTCAGGCACCAGCTCCAACCCTGTCCCCCGCAAGGGGCACACAGGGCCCCCCCAGTCTCTACTGAAGCCCCCTCCTAGGCTACACAGGCATTCAGTAGGTGGCAGACCTTCCCTCTTCACCCTGGCGGTGGAGGCAGAGCTCGCAAAATAGCTCTATTCAAAGACAATCTCACAGATTCACAGCTTATTGTTCCACTTGCGAGCCCCCTTAGATCCTCCATGTGCGTGAATCATCTCACGGTTCTGACGCCTGCTTTGAAAATTCAGCGTAGTGGGAGGTTTCTCAACTCACTCTGGTACCTGGAAGTACATTTGATGCCTCCGCTGACACCTCCCCCACCGCCGTACTGCTTTTCCCCAAGTGTTCTTGCGGCAGGCCCAGGCGCCAGCGCCTGCACACGAAATTTCGGCTGCCCTCTTAAGGGACAGCAGTGAGCAGAGAGGGCTCTGCAGCTCCACGTGGCTGCTCCCTGCGCTTCCTCCAGGGCCTCTCTGCTTCCTCTCCATAGGGTGGGGCAGTGACAATTATGCTTGTTAGAGAAATCGCCACACCGTCACAGAGATGATGCTTATTAGAGAAATCTCCACTCCGTCACAGAGATGACGTTTGTTAAAGAAATCGCCTCCCCCTCACAGAGGCCACTTCATTTGCAGTTTCCTCTCCTCCCCAGCTAAATGCACATGACGAGCCCCACCCTGCCCTCCAGGACATTCGTGGCTTGTGCAGGGCAGTGCCCTGGGTCTGCTGCATGCCCACCCTCCGTGTGCAGACCAGGCTGGCCCTGCCCAAGCTCTTTTTGTGTGTGGGCGGGGCCGTTGGGTGGGTCCCCTGTAGCCGTGTTCGGATGGGATTGTCTTGTTTTTGTGTGGCAGGGGCTGGGGCGGGGTGGGGTGGGAAGGAAGGACTTCCAGGCTGCAGGGGTTCCCAGAGCTGGTCATTGCTGGGGCCAGGGTGCTCTTCCATCATGCCCCCCACAAGCAAAGCACTGCCCCAGCACTGCATCTGTGCTCAGCGCCGCCAGAGCCCTGGAGGCACAGTGAGCAGGACAGGCGTCCGCACGTGGCCTTCGTTCCCGCTCAGAGAGGCATGCAGGGTTGGGTTCCTTATGTCTTTTCGGAGGTCCCTGAACTCAGGGGATTCTCGTCCTCTGCCGGGCTGGGCTGCCCAGGTGTGCGGTGACGGAGGCAGCCGGGCGGGTTCTCAGTGAAGAGGGCAGTGTGTGTCTCTCTCGCCTTAGCTGACAGGGCTGGGGTCCCGGTGGAGTGGACTAGAGCCGACCCTGGAGGGGCTGACCGTGGGTCTGGGTGGCCACAGGGCTTGCAGGGGCACAGGAGGTGGTGGTTGCCAGGTCCCTGCAGCAGGTGCTCAACCAGGCTGTACAGCTGTGTGTCCTCTGTGGTCATTTCCACGGCTGCTGTGTCTGCCGGGGGGAAGCAGCCTCCCTGGGCGGCGTGGGTGAAGGTTGGGGACACGTGGTATCCGCAGGACCTGGGTGTGAGCATCTGTGCATTTTCACGACGCTCCTGGCAGAACAGAGTTCCACCCTCTGACAGTCCCTGCCAGGGGATGCCGGCTCCACCTGCAGCTCACGTGTCCCACTTCCACTGGTACCCATCGTCACCATCACCAGCCTTGCCCCCCGCTTGTCTCCCCTGGAGGACAGTGCCGGCCTCCCAGCCACCCGCCACTGCACACAGCAGCCAGAGTAATATTCGACATGGCCCTCAGGTGGTGTCACCCTGTGCTTGAACCCTCTCCAGGCTTCCTCTGCATTTCGAGTAAGATCTCTATGCCCTTGTTCCCCTCCCCGGCCCTTCCACTCTGCTCCCGCCACTGCGTCTGCCTTGCTTTGTGCCACGTCAAGTGCATTCCCACCCCAGGGCCTTTGCACGCCTGTCCTTTTGAATGGAGTGCTCTTCCCCTGGGTCCCCGCATGGTTGGCACCTTCCCAGAGTCGCCACTGCAGACCTGACTGTCCTCCATGGCTGTCCTCCAGCCCAGCCTCGCCAGCCGCTCCTCACATCAGCTGGCTCCATTTCTTTCCAGGAAGGTGGCACTGTCTTACTTCTATGTTTGCTTATTCTTTCTTCTTTGTCTCCTTCACTAGAAAGTAAACTCCATGGGGTGCAGGAAGGAAGGGAGGGAGGAAAAGAGAGGGACAGAGACAGAGAGGAAGAGCGGGAGAGAGGGAGTTGGGGAAGAGAGGCTGTCATGTTTATTGCTGTTTCCTGAGTCTAGAACAGACCCTGGCATATGATAGGGTCTCTACAAACATGTTTGTTGAATGACTGAGGCTAGGACACGGTGGTGGCCCCTTGCTAGGCAGGGTGGGCTTGCCATGTGTCCCCCAGCTCTGGAGAAGGTGGCTCTACCTGAGGCTCCCTCCTTCACCAACCTGGTCACGTCACCTCGGAAATGTCACTGCACCAGCTCCTGCTCCCCACCCTCCACCCTGAACACAGGGCCACTCTTGCCTGGGGCCTACAGGGCTTCCTCACTGGCCCCCCACTCCTACAGCTGCTCCTGCGACCCCTTCAGGCCTCCCCTCCACAGCAGGACGAGCGCCCTTTAAAGAAGCAAATCTGATCACCTCCCTCCTCTACCGTGGACTCTTCTGGGTCCCTGTCACTCGGTGGAGACAGACCCTGACCTGTGACTCACAGCCCTGTGTGGTCAGCCCAGCCTCATCTTGAACCTCTCTCCTCCTCTGTCCGTGCCCTCGCCTCCGGGCCTTTGCACACGCTGTCCCCTCTGCCCAGAGCACTCTCCTCCTCCCCTTTCTGGTCGTTCCTGGTCGTCCTCCTGTCTCAGCTCTGCTGCCTCTCCTGGGGCCCTTTACCAGTGCTCCTGGACCGGGTGGGCTCACCGTGGCTGTGTCCTGTTCCTGTGGCTGTTGAGGGCACAATTGCCTTTCCCAGCAGGTGGTGTGCGCCATGCGTTATGCTTGTCCTGAAATGCACGGCCTGTGCCACACAGTAGGGCCCTTTGCCAACAAGGAAGCTGAGCTTCAAACCTCTCTCTCGCCTGCCTGCCACCTCTGGGTTGTTAGGCATCCACTCTGATTTGGTATTGCAGAGCCAACACTCCTCCCACAAGGGAACGAGCCCTGCTTATTCCCACCCAGGACCGTCCAGCCGTGAGCATCTTTCTTCTCTGTGACTGGGGCCAGACAACAGAGGGGCTGATACTACAGTTGGGGGGCAGACGTGGCAGGTGGAAATGCCCCCAGGCTCAGCCACTGGAGTGGCCCAGGGTGTGGGTTGGGTGGGCACTCATCAGCATGGGCTGTTTCCTCCTGGCTGGAGGCAGAGGTGATGGAGGGGCCACCTGCCTCTAACTCTGCCATGAGAGCATAGCCGGGGCGCAGGCGAGGGGGACGGCAGTGAGGTCAGAAGCAAACCTGATGTGATGCGTCCCCAGTGACAGGGTGGCTGTGGGGACTGCTGATTTTCCCAGAAAAGCTGTTTGCCTGAGACTTCTCCTGATTTTTAAATGTTTGCAGCACACAAAAGGGAAGAGACTAGGTTGCAGGCTGACTCCTGGGGTAGATGGAGCAGGGTGGTTACAGCCTTGAGTGGAGGAGGGAGCAGGGCTGTCCCCTGGGGAGGAGGGAGCCTATGGCCGTCTCCCCAGAGCCTCTCCAGGCCAAGCTCAGAGGGAAGTGCCTGCGGGAGAGGCCAGGAAACTGCTGAGTCCAGTCCCCGCTGAGCCGCGACGGTGTGGAGAGTCCTGTGCTCCCGGGCCCCGCAGACTCCAGGTCAGTCCCCAGTCCTACCAGGACCCTCACGCGGTGACCAACGCCAGGGAAATGGGGGAAAAGCCAGCTCAGCCTGAGAGGAGAGTTTCCGTAAAAACAGATTTCCCGGTCTAGACCATCTTCAGTCATTATCCAGAAAGTTGTGAAAAAGTCACACAGAGTTCACGGCGGCCGCGCCTAAGATGGAAAGATTAAACCAAGACCAATGAGTCCTGTTCCCCGCAGGGAGCTCTGACAAGGGACAGCTCCGAACATCTGGCCCTGGAGGCTGGCTGTGTGGATTCCAAGGGGGTCACTGGTTTGTCGAAGGCTTTCCTCTGTGAGTGCTTTGCCATTTCAAACACGGGGCACACCCACCCGAACCCAACCCTGGCGGCGCTCCCTGGAGGTGGGTGGCTGGTCTGTGCCCCTGCCGCTTAGCCCAGGCCCGCGCTGGGAAAGGGCCCAGACTCAGCTGGGCCCAAACAGGGCTTTCTGCTTTAAAATAATGAATGTCATGCAGACATTTCAAAGCTGGGAGATGCCACATAAAAACCTGGAGTTCTATGTTCCCTTGGCAAATGGAGGATCTGAGAAGGGGCCGCCGGCCAGCCGTGCTGGTGGCCCTGCCGGTGGCCTGTGAGGCCGGCGCAGACAGGATCATTCTGTCCCTGTTTTAATGAACAAGATGGACACCAAGGGCCGCAAGGGGACGTGGCTGTTCTGTTTCCAGAGCCCCACCCCACCGGCGGCACCCTTAGGCATGACCTCCCTGGCCCCTGTAGGAGCCTGAGTTTGAGACCCGTGAAGTGACTCCTGCCCCCAGGGGCCGCGTTATTGCATCTCCGAGGCTTTTCCCAGGACTCTAGAGGCGAGGAATGGGGTTTGTCATTAACAGGACAGGGATTTGAGGTGTTTTGTCAACCAGACATGCAACTGGTGCAGAGAAGTCAGTGGCTTCCTCCTCTCCCTCCTGCTCTTCATCCTCCCTTTCTTCTCCCTATTCAGAAGGAGCTGACATTTGCTCATTAAAAAGAACACATGGCGAAGCATGGTTTTTTTTTTTTTTTTTTTTTAGTAGTTACACCTTTTAATTTATCTGGAGTTTATTTTGGCACAGAAAGTGGGGTAGGGATCTAGCTTAATTTCCTTTTGTAAAGTGGTCAGCCAGTTATTCCAACGCTATTTATTGACTAAGTTTGTCTTTTCCCTGTTGACTTGAAATGTCTTCTTTTTTTTCGAAGCATGGTTTTGATGTGTGGTTATATATGTTTAGATTGTACATTAAAGTAAATGTATATTATTTCTTAAGGGAAGGGCAAAGTTGTAAGCAGTAATCTCCACAAAATCATGTGTTTGGCACAGCCTTTTAAAAACGCATTAAATACGTAAATATTAAAATGCTCACATGCTTCTCTCATACTTGCAGGGACCTAGAGTCATCCTGTGGGCACCGCAGTGGGCAGCCTGCCCCTTGAGCCAGGGCAGGGAACTAACAGAGGCCTGGGCTGGGCAGCTCAGAAACAGCCCCAGGTGCACACCTGGGTGAACTGTGATTTTTGGGTAAACCGCCCGCCCTCCAGAGCTGCCTTGTTATCTGTAAGGCAGGGATAGAACAATGCCGTGTGTGCCATCTGTAAGGCAGGGATAGAACAATGCCGTGTGTGCCAGCCTCGGGCTGCTGGCTGCCGGATCGCGTGGGACAGTCTTTTGGGAAACGGCAGAGGCTTGCTCACTCTTGGACTGAAGCCTGCCAGGCAGCGGCCTTTGCACCGTTCAGCCTGCAGGTGACCCAAATGCTGTTTCAGTTTCAAGACAGTGGCCAATATTTACATCAGACGATTCTTACCTTAGCATCAGAATTGCTAGCTTCTGTCCTGAAACCTGAACTTCTGGCTGTGCAGGTCTGACCTGCTGCGTGGCAGGACGGGGGTGCTGAATGGTGGTCCCCCGGGAGTTTGCCATCATCCCCACCTGGACAGTCCCCGAGGACGTCTGAGTTGTGACCTCTGATGATGATGCTGCCGTTTCTCTGATACCCTCGCTTGTCCTGGGGTGAATGTTTCAATGCTGTTAGCAGGAACGGGTAACAGGGACTTCATTGAGCACAGAAAATCGGGGGTCCTGGTGCTGGCCACTGGCACAGAGAGTGTGGGGAGGCACCCAGAAAGATTCTCCAGGGACTGGTTCTTGGACGATCTTGTGGAGCTGGAGGGTGTGGGTGGGGGATGTGGGTGGAAAAGAGCTGCAGAGGATACCAGCCCTGGAAGGAGGAAGTTGTCCGGGGAGAAGAGCAGGTGTGGACGGGGCAGTGGTCCGCACTTTCCCCGTCCAGTGGAAAGCCTCACTGGGGAGCCGACCCAGCCGCCTGAAGTGGCTTTTGCCTCTTACCCCACCCTTGAGGGTATGACTGGTGACCTTGGCAAGGAGACCAAAATCGAGACCACTTTGTGACCTCGGCAGGGAGACTGAGACTGTGGTGGCCAGGACAGCATGTATTCAGAATCAAAGAAATGGAAAAGCAAACATCCAGTTATAGCTGGAGAAGCAGGTGTGCAGCTTAATGAGACTCTGCAGAGACCCAGGGGCCTGGCCATCCACTCAGGGACACCAGGTGCCAGAGTAGACATTTCATGCATTAATCAGGGACCAGTTCCTGGGGAACACACCACATGCCGTTGCCGCAGACTCCCCTTGCCTGGGGCCTCTGCACCCGTGCCCACCTGGGAAGCACATTCTCGCTCTTTTGGGGTCTTTGGCCACATCACGTTCCCTCCCCACGGTCCTCTTTTCCTGGGTTATTTTTCTAGATGCCACTGCAGATGTCGACATGACCTAGGGTTCCCTTCGCAGTCTGTTTTGTTATCCGAGTGCCCGAGGAGAAGGCACTGTGTGTCCTTGGGCGTTTTATAATCTGCTGTGCCCCAGGCACCTCCACGGGGCAGTTGCCTAGCAGGCGAGGGAAGGGGGCCACTATGTCCCAGCTGCCACGTGCCTACAGGAATGTTTTTTACAGAACTGGAGATCCACATTTTTTTATACAGTTGTGAACTGTCCCGATTTTTAAAATATTAGCAAGTGATTGAAAACATCTTAAGTGCTAAACAGGCCAAACCCAGCCCTTCCGTGGGCCGCATCCTGGACCTCCCAGAGCCCTTGGTTGGCCTCATCCTGAGAAGCCTCCCACTTCCCCATGAGCCTCAGGTTCCGGAGCCTGCTCAGTGCTACCCCCGCCCCCACAGCTGCGTTCTTGCTGCCCCGACATTGAGGAACCAAGAGGAATGTTCTGGAAACAGCCTTATGGTACACAGTAAATATTTGTTGAATGAATGAATGAAGTAG
Source organism: Rhinopithecus bieti (assembly GCF_001698545.2). Classification (NCBI taxonomy): domain Eukaryota; kingdom Metazoa; phylum Chordata; class Mammalia; order Primates; family Cercopithecidae; genus Rhinopithecus; species Rhinopithecus bieti. The sequence continues at coordinate 253,971 of NW_016808877.1, read as the reverse complement.
ACATAAGAAATAATACGTGAGTTAAAGAAAATTCAGCAGACACAGCTCCTGACTTCACGTTTATACGTCCTCCACTTGAAAACCTTGAGGACTCGTCACTCTTCCAGCTCGGATGTTTGGTTTCTAAAGGAAACTCCCACAGGGTAGCAGCCTTGCCGCGGGCTTCTCCCAGCTCCGTGTTTGGTCCTGGTGGGGTCACAGGCGCTGGGGCTCTGTCTGCAGTAGATCAGGTGAGCCAGGAGGGGGATGCCGACCTCCAGCCCTGGCGTGGCATCTACAACACAAAGGCTCTTCCTCCTGAGTGTGTGGGAGCAGCATTTGAGCCAGAGTTTGAAATGGATGGCTTTAGGCCAGAAGAATAATTTGATTTCGCTAGCAACAGTTAAGAACTGGTTGATTTCACATGAAATCTGGACTAGGGCCTACGGGCATAGCCGGGTGCATTCCTCAGTGGTAGTCGGATTGTCTGCAGCTGAGGATCTGCCCATAGGAGGCTGCGGCCCTCCCCTCCCTGCGGCCCTCCCAACCTGTGCTCTCCTGGGCAGCGCCCAGCCTGGCCCCTGTGGGCAGGTGAGTTGTTGACCCTGTTTTCAGCTGGGAGCCTGCAGACCTCAAGTGCATCAACCCAAAGCCGAGCAAAGAGCAAAGTGCGGGGTGGGGTTGGGAGCGAGACAGGCCAGGGTCCTGTGCGCCCTGGAGCAGCCAGCCCGGGGGTGAGCATGCCGTACATTTTCGCAGACAGCCTCCTGTCCGCGTTCATTGCTTCCTCCCACAGCTCTGTGGGGGAGCTGGGGAGAGGCCTTATACTTTTGTGCAGATGAGGAAACTGAGGCATGCGGAGATCCCGTGGGTCCAGACCTGCCACTAAGCACTGGAAATGGGAGTAGGACCCGCATCGTTGGGCCCCTGGACTGACAGGGGTGAAAACCATCCCTTCGAGTGCATACCATCTCTGGGCTCCTCCACCACCCACGCTCACTGCCCTGGCAAAACATGACTTGGCTGTGGGCGTGTGGAACTCACGGCTTTGTCCTTGCAGACACCACGCAGGCCTCTCCCCTGCAGGCCGCATGTGGGCAGGAGGCTGGCTTTCTGTCTCTGCACCCTTTGGTGAGGGAGACGATGCTGCCTGAGGGCCATGGGGCGCCCAGCACTGGACGGAGGAAGCCGCGAACACTCGGGTCCCAGGATGGAGGGCCCTGCACATCCACACAGGGGGCCACACGGGGATGCACGCAGGGCAGAGTGTACTCGCAGGGCTGGGGAACGGGCTCATAGCACTGGGGAGCAGGTTCGTAGTGACTGGAGAGCGTAGTGATTGGAGGGCGTAGTGACTGGAGGGTGTAGTGACTGGAGAGCATAGTGATTGACTGGAGAGCATAGTGACTGAAGGGTGTAGTGACTGGAGGGCGTAGTGACTGGAGGGCGTAGTGACTGGAGGGCATAGTGACTGGAGGGCAGGATGCCCTGGTTCCCTCGGGAGGATGTGAGTGGCTTCCTGGATAATTCTGTAGGTGGGTGGGACTGGAACCTGCCACCCTGGGATGAGCGGGAAGTGCGCCTGCTCCCCATGAGGAGGGGGTCTTTTAGGGACCTTATTCTGAGGACCAGAGTTGGGAGGGAATCCTTTGGCGGGGCCACTGGAGGCTCCCTGGTTCTACCAGCTGTCAGGACAGCATGGAAGATTGGGTGTTAGCTTCAGGCCTGACACCATGTAGGAACTCCATCAACAAGAAATAGAGGTTCTAATTGGGTTTCCATAAAGTGAACTGAATCTCTACACACCTCTGTGAGGACTTAGAACAGGTTCTGATAAAGCATCGCTTTCTCACTGGCAGCTGTGAAGTCCTAGCTATGTGGGAAGTGGTGTGAGGATCATTTAATGATCGCTGAGCCTTGTTAAAAGGATGAAGCGGCCATCTTCACGTGGGTGCCATTGTGTCCTGTGTGCACAAAAGCATCTGGGCCAAGGAGGCCACGCTGTGTCTGCGCGTGTTGCCGTCCAGCTCCCGGGAATGCGTCCACCCACAGATTCCCCCCCTTGACAGGAGAGGCAGAAGCACACGGGGCTGAGGGGACTGGTCCTGGGTGGGGTCACAAGAGACCCGCAGCCCCTGGTCTCGGAGGACTGGCTCTGCACCCTTTTACTTGTAAGAGTGGCCCACTTAAAATATTTATTTGTAATTATGTAAACATAATTACATCTCCATTAAGAACCTGAAACATTACAAATGCAGGCAGTGTCCTTTACACTACTGAGAGGTGACAATGTGGTAGCAGCCCTCACTCTCAGCGCCTCCTCGGCCTCGGCGTCCACTCTGGTGGCGCCTGAGGAGCCCTTCAGCCCGCCACAGCACCATGGGAGCCCCTCTCGGGGCTGGCCGAGGCTGGAGCTGCCTCCCTCTGCTTGTCGGAGGTGTGGAGGGAGAGGCGTGGGTCGGAACCGGGGCTGCACACCACCTGGAGGGCCACCGGCGTGGGTTCGGTGGGCCGGGCACACTGAGCGGCCAGCCGGCGCCGCCGGCCCAGGGCAGTGAAGGGCTTAGCACCCGGGCCAGCAGCTGCAGAGGTTGCGCAGGGTCCCCAGCAGTGCTGGCCCGCCCGCACCGCATTCGAATTCTCGCTGGGCCTTAGCTGCCTCCCCACGGGACAGGGCTCAGGACCTGCAGCCCACCATGTCTGAGCTTCCCCAACTCCC
>NW_016808877.1:224014-248689 GCF_001698545.2 Rhinopithecus bieti | reverse complement strand
CCTCCCCCTCCCCCCACTCCCTTCCCTCAGTCCTCCTCCCCCATCCCCCTCTACTCTCTCCTCCCTCCGCCCTCTCTCCCCCACCACGGTGGGCTACAGCACGGCCTGAGCCTCCCTGACGGGTGCCGCCCCCTGCTCAGTGGCACCCAGTCCCATGGACAGCCCAAGGGCTGAGGAGTGCAGGCGTGGCCCGGGACTGGCTGGCAGCTCTGCCTGCAGCCCTGGTGCAGGATCCACTGGGTGAAGCCAGCTGGGCTCCTGAACCGGATGGGGACTTGGAGAACTTTTATATCTAGCAGGAGGATTGTATGTGCACCAATCAGCACTCTGTATCTAGCTAACCTAGTGGGGACTTGGAGAACTTTTCCGTCTAGCACTCTCTGTCTAGCTCAAGGATTGTAAATACACCAATCAGCACTCTGTGTCTAGCTCAGGGTTTGTGAATACACCAATTGGTACTCTGTATGTACCTAACCTAGTGCAGACTTGGAGGACTAGCACTCTGTGACTGTCTAGCTCAAGGATTGTTAAGTGCACCAATCAGCACTCTGTCAAAATGGACCAATCAGCTTTCTGTAAAATGGACCAATCAGCGCTCTGTAAATGGACCAATCAGCAGGATGTGGGTGGGGCCAGATAAGGGAATAAAAGCAGGCTGCCCCAGCCAGCCAGCAATAACCTGCTCGGGTCCCTTTCTTTTGCTCTTTTGGTTTTTGCAATAAATCTTGCTACTGCTCACTTTTTGGGTCCATGCTGCCTTTACGAGCTGTAACACTCACAGCGAAGGTCTGCAGCTTCACTCCTGAAGCCAGCGAGACCACGAACCCACCGGGAAGAGGGAACAAACTCCAGGCACACCATCTTTAAGAACTGTAACCTCACTGCCAGCGTCCGCGGCTTCATTCTTGAAGTCGGCGAGACCAAGAACCCACCAATTCCGAACACACCACGATTTCTAGGCCTGGTTTATCTTCCCCTCCCCTGAGGCCACCTCTACCCTCCCTTCCACGGCTGTGCTTACAAATTTCCCCTCGTGTTTAGATTTGCACCGACTGGAAACCTCTGGGGGTGTGAGTTCCTCTTTACACACACACGAGGGCATCACGCTGCCAGTGTGGTTCTGAGCTGCAGTGGTGCTCCGGGAGACTTCCAGCACACCCAGCTACTTTGTTAAAGGACAAAAATGAAACCAAAAGCCAAAGAGCACGCCTGCCTCGCACCCTGTTCCACCGCACGGCTGTGCCATGGTTCGTGTGGTTAGTCTCTGCGGGGCTGCTCTGTTGGTGATGTTAATGCTTCGCCCTCTTGTTCCTGGTGCGTGGTGCTTGGGAACGCCTTCTCCGTAGGCCCTGGTGCACGTGCCTGTGGGTTTCTGCGGCGTGTGCTGCGCAGTGGTGTTGCGCAGTGGTGTTGCAGCGCCAGGAGTGGATCTGAATGCAAATGACTGCTGTCCAGGGGGCCGCCAGACAGGCACATGCTGCCCACACCACGTGCGGGCGTGTTGGGCATGCTGAAATCCGGGAGAGCATGGATGAGCCTGGCCCTCATCCCTCAGTCCCCAGGGCAGCGTGCAGGACCTGTGGGTCTCCAGGTCGCAGCAGTCAAGCGGGCTGAGCCCTCCTTCCAGCACTGCTTCATGGGGACCTTGTAGGCAGGACTGCGTGGGAGGCAGGGATCTCGTCTTCTCCCGAACCCTGGTGCCATCATGTTGGTGCATCAGCCCCAGGCAGGGAGGGTGACAGGAGGATCCTGAAACTGTGTTCACAAGGGGCTTCAGGAGGAGAAGAGTGGGGCAGCCTCTGTCAGCACACGCCCAGGAGCTGCGGCAGGGCAGTGCTGTGCAGGGACTCCCCACCCCGCCCCTCCCTGCCCGGGCACATCTGGTACACAGGCCAGCCTTGCTCAGCACGTGGCTGTTCCTGGATCACGCCCATGCCTACCGGGTTCCTTCTTACAACAGCTGAGAGGGATATGGGGATTTACAGTTGGGGAAACTGAGGCTCAGGGAAGTCACCATGCTGCCCAAGTCCACAGTGGAGTTGGGATTAGAGTTGAGTTCATTCCGAAGATCATGCTTTCTCCTTGGGGGCAAAGCACCACAGCTGCCAGCACCAGGTGGCCAGTGAGGGAGCTGCCCAGCGGTCCTCAGGGCGGGCCCAGGTTGAGAGATGTGACCAAGGTGATAGCACTCTGTCCTGGTCAGTGTGTCACTGGTCAGTGCTCCCTGCCTTGCCCATATCCTTCCTGGTGGTGCTCCCTCCCTGGGTGGTGCTCCCTCCCTGGGTGATGCTCCTTCCCTGGGTGATGCTCCCTCCCTGGTTAGTGCTCCTCCCTGGGGAATGCTCCTTCCCTGGGGAGTACTCCCTACCTGCTCAGTGTCCTCCCTGGTTAGTGCTCCCCCCAGTCAGTGCTTCTCCCCAGTCAGTGTTCCCTCCCTGGTCAATGCTCCCTCCCTGGTCAGTGTCCACCCTGGTCAGTATCCACCGTGGTCAGTGCTCCCTCCCTGGTTAGTGCTCTCTCCCTGGTCAGTGTCCTCCCTGGTCAGTATCCACCCTGGCCAGTGTCCTCCCTGGTCAGTGCTCTCTTCCTGGTCAGTGCTCGCTTCCTGGTCAGTGTCCTCCTGGTCAACGCTCCCTCCCTGGCCAGTGTCCTCCCTGGTCAGTGTCCTCCTCGGTCAATGCTCCCTCCCCGGTCAGTGCCCCCTCCCTGGCCAGTATCCTCTCTGGTTAGTGCTCCTTCCCTGGTCAGTGTCCTCACTGGTCAGTGTCCTCCCTAATCAGCATTCCTTTCCTGGTCAGTGTCCTCCCTGGTCAGTCTCTGAGGCAGGGAGGACGGAGCCCACTGAGGGCAAGGGCGAGCCTGTGAGGAGCTCCAGCCCTGGGTGTGGCCAGTTTCTGTCCTTGTGTGCCGGCCTGAGGGAGGGGAGTCAGGTGACCCATGGCCAGGAGACGCTATGGTTTGGAGACTGTTCCACGGCTCAGCTCTGGTGCCCTCTGCATCTGGAGCCTGGACGATGGGGTGATGGCTCTGGGGAAGATGGGTGGAGCATTCCAGGAGCAGGCAGCCCCCGCCCCCTTTTGCACCCCCTCCCCAGCGATCCAGGGAGGCCTCTGTTGGGAAAAGAGGTGCAGATGTAGGGTCAGGTCAGCGGCCTGGTGAGAGGAGCCACAGAGGCAGTGACATACTGTGCGATATGAGGACAGTTGCACCACCCTGTGAGCTCACATGGGGACACTTCCTCTGCCAGGCTGGGGCTGGGACTCTCCTCCATGGCCGTGGCCATTCCAGACGAGGGTTAGCCAGCCAGTGTCAGCGTCAGGGACGTCATGACTGTGCGTGGTTCTGGGGGTTGGGTGAGGCCATAAATTCCCCACCTCAGCGTTTCTTGGAAGACTGAGTCAGTGGGAGGAGGCTTGGCTCTGTGTAAAGAGATTGTCACCAACAGCCACCCCCAAAGAACAACAGTCCTGCTGGTGGTCTGCTTCTCCCTCAAGTGAGGGTCTGAGATGAACATCTGATACTTGCAGGACCAGGCCCTGTGGACCTGGCCCTCACTTTCAGCCCCTTCTCCTCCAAGCCCAGGATGGGGCTTCGCTGGTCACCTCCATGCCCCATGTCACGGGGGTGGGGTGGGGGTGGCAGAGGCAGACTGCCAGCTCCCCTGAAGGGAGCTTGGGGCTCCACATGTGCCCCTGACCTCTCACCAGCCAGGCTTGCTTGGTGGTCAAAGGCCCCTCAACCCTGAAACAGGGAGAGCAGACGCTTGTCGGTCACAGAGCTCTCTCTGGCCCCGCCCCGGCACCTGGGGCTGGTGCAGGCAGTGTGCTGAGTGGAAGGCTGAGGGCTCAGGGTNGGGAGCTTGGGGCTCCACATGTGCCCCTGACCTCTCACCAGCCAGGCTTGCTTGGTGGTCAAAGGCCCCTCAACCCTGAAACAGGGAGAGCAGACGCTTGTCGGTCACAGAGCTCTCTCTGGCCCCGCCCCGGCACCTGGGGCTGGTGCAGGCAGTGTGCTGAGTGGAAGGCTGAGGGCTCAGGGTCAGCCGGGGCCAGCAGCACTTCTGACACTGTGAATCCAGCAGTGGACGGCACGGTGGGTGGGCAGCCCTGCACCGTCTGTGAGTCTCACACTCCCCACGGAGCACATTTCCTTTCACACATCCTGCAGCTGGCCAGGGGTGCACCCATGTCTGTCGTGGAGAGCTGGAAGCAGCCGCCCATCCTTGGGTGTCTTCCTGCACCCCCGCTGCTACAGCTGTGGGGCGGCCCAGATGTTGAAAGGGGCCTGCCCGTCTTTCCCGGGTGTGAGCCCACAGCCTACGGGAAGCATTGAGATGGGTGTGTGGCATGTGGGGCGTGGCCGTCGAGGGAGTCTCTGGTGATCGGGGTTCCATGGATTTGTGGGGCGGACGGCCCAGCCAGGCACCCTCCCAGCTGACATGCAGATCAGTAATTTCTTCCACAATGATAATAGGTTGTCGATCCAGTAGCTTTTTATAGTTCACAGAAAGACTCTTGTCTTCTGAGAAACCAGTCTTCATTTGTGGGCAGGGCAGGGATCATTTTCAGATGTTGGTGTGGCCCTCCTGCACACCACGGGGCTAAACCCACATTCTAGGAGCCAGGTTCCTCCTGAAGAACTGGGCGGCAGGGCCTGCTGCCCCCTCTCTGAGACTGTGCAGGGAAAGGGCCTCTGGGGGGTGCGGAGGCAGCCTGTTTAGCTTCCTGATACTCAGGGCATGAGGAGGGGTCTGAGAAGGAAGAAGGGAGAAAGGAAGCACAAGGAGAATGGGTTTTAAGGGATGGACGAGAGAGAGGGTGAGAATGGGTTTTAAGGAACGGGAGAGAGGGCGAGGCCAAAGGCCAAGGAAGGGAGTTTGGAAAAGCAGATGATACTTCATAATGCCGTATGTTGTGAGCACTCTGGAACTGGACTCTCGGGCTCAGATGCCTGCTTCTTCATGGATTCGCTGTGTGACTTTGACCGAGTCCCTGGGGTTTCTGGTCTCAGCTTCCTGCCTTATCAAGCAGGGCCTTGGATACTGTCTGAGCCCAGGGCTGGCACGAGGGCTGCATGCCGCGCATATGGCGGAACCTGGCCTTGAGAGCAGGTTGTGAGCCCTGTGCTGCCAGGCATGGCCCCGAGGCCTGTCCTCTGCTCCACTCACTCCCGCCCCACCTGCGTGCCCCCTGCACACTCGTGCCCCGTGCATTTCCTCCACGTGGAGCCCGCCCCCGCCGCGTGCCCCCTGCACACTCGTGCCTGTGCATCTCCTCCACGTGGCGCCCGCCCCCCCCGCATGTCCCCTGCACACTCGTGCCCGTGCATCTCCTCCACGTGGAGAAACGTCTTTCGACCTTCATGCATGCTTTTCCCTCACTCTGAGCCACCATAGCCAGAGATTCTGGAAACAGAATGTTGACTCTGTCACTTCCTAATCTGCCTTAGAATGCACATGTCACTCAAATAAAGTGCTCATCCGTGCACCACCCAGAGTGACCTTGTCGATCAGCAGTGACCTCACGACCTGTCTCCCGGCGAGCGCTGGTTAATGGGATTGCCAGCCTCTCTGGCTGCCCCACAGGACACAACCATGTGCTTTCAAGTGTGTGCTGCTGGCTGGGGTGCGAGCAGGGGTGGCCATGTAGGCTACAGAGTGAGGGAGGCTCGGGGCTGGCCAGTGGGGCTGCCTTTAGGAATGGCTTTCCTGGGCCGAGGGAGAGCATGGGCCCAGCCATCCAGCAGGACCAGCTGCGCCTGTGAGTGGGGTCCGTGGGGGACTCGGAGCCACTCCCAGTCAAGGTCTCTGGCTGGAGAGGGAGTCGGGGGAGACACAGCAGGAAAAGATGTGAACCAAGCATCTAAAACCTGGACAAGCAGGACAGTTGTTTGTGGCTTGCAGATGTCACCCTGGTGGTCCAGAAAGAGTCCTTCCTCTGCCTGGGCTTGGCCCTGTCCCTGGAAACTGGGCACGAATGCTTCCCTTGCATAGTGCTTGGCACATAGATCAGATACACGGGGGTCCAGGAATGTGTGTGCAGGAAGCTGGGAATTCAGTGTGTCCTGCTAGGCCAGCACGAACCTCACCGCCTGTTGGTGGCCTGTTACATAACAGATGTTCCTGTCTCAAGTTGAAATCACCATCATCATGGTCATCATCATCATCATCAGTGAGATTCTCAGTTGGGACATCCGGTGCTATTCGTGGCCAGGACGCGCTATTAGTTGGGCAGGTCAAGTACTCTGGAGTTGCTTGAACTAAAATTTGACTTGTGCTTTTCTAGCCCAAATTTCCCGAGATCACGAGCCACTCTGTGTGTTGTCCTGTGCGTTAGTCTGTTCGTTGCTGTAAGAAATACCTGAGGCTGGGTGATTTATTTAAAAAGAAAAAAAAAAGAGGCTTAATTGCCTCACAGTTCTGCAGGTGGAACTGAAAGTGTGGTGCTGACATCTGCTGGGCTTCTGGGAAGGCCTCAGGGAGCTACATACAGTCATGGCAGAAGGTGACGGGAACCAGGCACGTCTTACATGGGCAGAGCAAGAGAGGTGGGGAGGTGCCACATACTTTCAAACGACCAGATCCACGAGAACTCACGATTATGAGGACAGTGCCGAGAGGGATGCTGTTAAGCCAGTGGTCCCCAGACATTTTGGCACCAGGGATAGGTTTCGTGGAAGACAATTTTTGCACAGGTTGGGTGGGGGGATGGTTTCCAGATGAAATTGTCCCCCTCAGGTCATCAGGCACTAGGTCATCGCGAGAAGCTTGAAACCTAGATGCCCCACAAGTGGAGTTCCTGGTCGGGTTTGCATTCTTATGAGAACCAAACAGCAGGCTGATCTGATAGGAAGGGAGCTCAGGTGGGAGCGCCTGCTCGCCCACAGCTCACCTTCTGCTGTGCACCCGGTTCCTAACAGGCCACAGGCTGGTCCCACTTCATGGCCCCGGTGTTGGGAACCCCTGTGTTAAACCATTCATGAGAACTCTGCCTGCATGATCCAATCACCTCCCAGCAGGCCCTGCCTGGAACATTGGGGATTACAGTTCGACGTGAGATTTGGTGGGGACACAGATCCGAACCATGTCACCCTGCTTCAGACGGGCACTGTCCTGTCCGGCTGGGGGAGGAAGATGCACAAAGTCTCGCCCATGTCCCCAGAGCGCTTGTGCTTGTGGGAAGTTCAGGATCATGCTGCCCCAGGAACGATTCCTTGTTGCTTTTCATTGACATCAACAATAGCCAATGGCCTACTTCATTTCCCTTCTTTTCTGCTATTTGATTTGAAACAGAACTTGGGTGTTTGTATTCAAATGGTAATTGTCCATAAAAATTCCTGTTTAAACAAATTGGGAATCTCAGCAACAACATATAATGTTCTGGAGTAGAAGATCCTTGGGAGAGCAGTGGATATCTGTCTCCCTCCCTCCCTCGCTCCTTCCTTTCCTTCTTTTCTTCTTCTCCTCTCTTCTCATCTCTTCTCTCTTCTCCTCTCTTCTCTCTTCTTCTCTCTTCTCCTCTCTTCTCCTCTCCTCTCTTCTCTTCTCTTTCTTGCCAAAGTCTCCCAGGCTGGAGTGCAGTGGCAATATCTCGGCTCACTGCAACCTCCACCTCCTGGGTTCAAGCTATTCTCGTCTTTCAGCCTCCTGAGTAGCTGGGATTACAGGTGTCTGCCACCATGCCAGGCTAATTTTTTTGGCATATTTAGTGGAGACGGGGTTTTACCATGTTGGCCAGGCTGGTCTCGAACTCCTGACCTCAGGCAATCCACCTGCCTTGGCCTCCCAAAGTGCTGGGATTACAGGTGTGAGCTACTGTGCCCAGGCGATATCTGTTTTCCTAACACTTTCTTAGCATTTCTTTACCAGTAGGCAATTATTTAAAGAAAGAGAAAACCTTCTGTTTCCAGGGTGGTGGAGACAATGAATTGAAACGTACATATGGAGAGGCTCAAGCTTGCTTCAAAGGATGTTTCCAAACTCGCATCTCCCTGCTCTGCATTTCTTAATTAAATGGTTTATGTTGAGATCTCCTCCTCCTGCTTCAGAAATCACATCTTTCATAATCTTGCGTCACGAGCTCTGATCAGAAAACTTCCAGCTCCTCCTGGGGTCTGCACGGGACCCTCCTTTATTACCCCAGGAAGGCCAGCCGGCCTGGAGAGAAGGGCTTGCAGGAGCTGAGCTAAGGGGAGGCTGCTGCTGCTCCACAAATGGGAATAGCTCTGCCTGGGAACACTGGGCTGTGTGAGCCACTCCTGGAGCTCATTTTCTCTGAGATGAGTCCCCCTGCACCGAGTCCCACGCTGATCAGGGCCACGTCCTGAGGCTGGCATGGGTGGGCACCTGCTGGCTTCCTGCCGTTTCACTCCAACCTTGTGTCCACATCACCATCACTTCTCTTGTCTTCTCACCTGTTCCCAAACTCAGTCCCCAAAGTGAGCTCTTCTCCTATAGCTGGCACATTCAGGGCAAGAGCTCTGTTCTCCCTGAGGGTTCTTGCTTCATGTTCACTGAGGAATGAAAAGGTGCTTCCAGGGCTCTCCTGGAGGTCTGCATCCAGGCACCTGCCTCTGCCAGGGCCGGCACGGGCTGCTTTATTCAGGAGCAGTCAGGGGGATAAAATGCACGGACTGGCTTAGACCTAGGGAATGGGGAGTGGTCTTTTGGGGCGGGGAAGGAATGAGAGGCCCACTAGAGTGAAATTAAATTAGGGTTAAATGGACAGAAGTGTGAGTAGCTTCTGAGTAGCCAAAACAGCCCACCTCTAGGACTCCATTTCTTCCTGTTGGCCTCATGGCATCAACTCCAGGAAGATGCTGGTTTCATGAGCCCCTGAGGAGCCGTAGGTGGCTCTGGAGGGGTGAGAACCCTGGAGCGGGCAGGTGGGAGTGTCTCCTGCTGAAGGCCGGCCAGTCCTGCATCTCCGCTTGTGGAGAACATGACACTGTCTGCCAGGCGTATTCAGGGGTTGGGTCCCAAGGCACCTCAGCCCCAGTTCATAGCACGGAACGTGTCCATGGCTGTTCTTCTGCCCAATCCAGAAAACATGAGCTCCCTGTGCCATACAGGGGGGCCACATGATCCTCTTCTGCACAGGCCTGGGCCTTTCTCAGTCAGATCTGGGCACTGGGACCTCCCAACTCACTCCTGGTGGCATGCTGGTTTCTCAAGCATAATTTACAGTCCTTCTGGTAGCTCTTTCTCTGACAGCTGCCCACGGAGTCACTGTGATGACGGAGTGCAGGCTGGTGATGGCCTGGGCCCTCTGCTCTCTCCTCCCACCTCCCTGCCCTGTTTCCTGTGCTGTGAACGTTTGCACCCTGCCTTCTTCACACATATGTGCTGTGGCATGTTGTCAATGTTTTATTTTCTTGGAAACCCGTCTTCATTTGATCGAGGCTGCTTAATTCTGCTGAAGTGCTCTGCTGAATCAGGAAAATGTGTATCTTTTAAGTAAAGGGTTTTCTGTAGAAGCAAACATAGTGATTTAGAGAGGACCTGACGTGATTTTTGTGGCCTGGGAATGACAGGTGATCATTTCAGAAGTAATCGGCCATCACCCCACAGTAACCCCATAAACAGGGCTGTTTTTAAGAATTTTAGACCTTCCGTAACATCAGTCAAAGTCAATGAACCAGAACGTTGCTAATCAACATGGATAAATCTCAAGAAAGTCAACCCAAAGACAAACATCCAAAATGGGAGGGCGGTGGCGTGCCATGACAACCCCACCACCGGCTCAGCCGTTACTCTACTGATAGCTGTTCATGTCGTTTACTTGGGGGTGTCCTGGGGAATGGGGTCACATGGTGAGACACATTTCAGTTTTGCTAATTTTTGCCAAATTTCTGTCCAGAGCAGCACTGAGAGCCCACCAGTGTAGTACACTTAAAGTCTTGCCACCCTCACTGGTGTGAAACAGGATCTCACTGAAGACGTAATTTGCATTTCTCTGATTACCTGTGAGTGTGAGCCTCTCTCACCTGGTTATAGCCCATCCCATTTACTGTCTCCCTCCCAGCTTCTGCTTCCCCTCACCTTGGGTTTCAACCCCTCACCATGAGAACCCAAACCTGTATCAGAGTCCCCAGACCTGGAGCTGCTTCACCTGCACAATTACAAACAACAAAAAAACAAAAACACACTTATTGAGGTGTAACTGGCAAAAAAACAACTGCACATGTGTAAAGTGTCCAATGCATATTGGACCCATGAAACCATCACCCTGGTGAAGACGATGAACATGTGCATCATCCCGAAATTTCCCTGGGTCCCCTTTGTAATCCCTTCCTGTCCCCTCCCTGTCCCTTCCCACCTCCCTCCCCTGTCCCAAGGCAACCGCTAATACTTGTTCTTTCACCATAGATTAATCTGCATTTTCTAGAACTTTGTATGATGGAATTCTATAGTATGTACTCTTTTCTGGCCTGGCGTTTTCCACTCAGCATTATTGTTTTGCTAAGCCATTAGTGTCAAGTTAAGTCCAGTTTGGTCACTGGACTAGTGAGCCAAGACCCTTCTGAGCACTCCACCCAGTGTCCTAGAAGTTCCAAGGTTTCCAGGCCAGCGGGTGTGGACTCAGGTTATTCCTGGCCCTGTGTGAGCCCCAGTTCAGTTCCCTGTAATCCGCTTGGGTGGTTCTTTCCCTGTTCTGGGGGCTTCTTCCCTGCACGTGCCAGTCTCTGCTATGCTGAGAACTCGAGGGGCCCTCCGCTCCGTGCAGCTCTCTCCTCTCCCGTCACTGACCTTGGATATCTGAGCACCAGGGTCTCTGCCGGGTCTTGCCTAGGTTCCGCTCGCTGCTGCAGCGTCTAGGAACTGTCCCAAGGCTGAGCTCCAGGGCAGCCGTAGAGCTCGCTTCTGCGCTGTCTCCTGTGCCTCATGCACCGCTCACCTCACTGCCTGACGGACGCCCAGTGCTGTGAAAAGCACAAATTCACAAACTTGCCTTAGGTTTCAGTTGGTGCCGATGGGTGGGTGAATTCGGCCTTACTACACTGTCTTGGGCACAAGTCTCGACTGACCTCGTTACTTTATGTTTCTATCTCGCTTCTGGTGTGTGGAAATTTCATTTAATTTTGAACTTGGCCATATCTTTTAGTTTGGAAAGTTAGATTTTAAGAAATACACTTAATTTGTGGAGGGAAAAATTATGGAAGACTTTGAAATAGAACAAAGAGATTGCTGAATGCGCCTCATGGGAAGTGGGCGTTATGTGGGTTATCTGATTCTCGGGAGTCTGTGTTCCCCTCCGTGTCCCTGAGCCACCTCACAACCCTTTGAGTGACAGCGTGCCAGTGGGTTCACGCGAGCCTTGGCCACGGACATGTCGGTCTCCTCTGGTTGACTCAGTTGATTCTTCTCCCTGGACGTCGAGTTCTGCCAGTTTTGTGTGTAGTAAGCACACTGACTTCAGCATTCGGGATGGGCTCATGTATGTATGGTTCTTTGAATTTCCCTTTGAAGTGACGGTCACATCTCACAGCTTCCCTCACCCATTAACACGTTAAATAATATCTTTGATGTGTGTTCATTTTATCTCTGTATGAGAAACTCATGATTTACCTTGTTAAAAGTTATCCTTTAATATGTGGGGGAGAATTTCAAGGGGAAGGCTTTCTATGTTGTTGACTTAAGAAAAGAGTTCTTGTGCATGTGCGTGCTCAAGGCCTGGGAAAACCTGGTTTAAACTGTTTTATTTGTGAACTTACAAAATAGCATAGCAAATAAGGGAAAATGTGAGACAAAGCAGACGAACAGAAATATGAACCGGCGCAGACTCTGGGGAGAGCCACAGAGCTTCACAGAGCACATCTCTCCTTAGACGGTTCTAGATGCAAACTGTGGGCTGTCAGATTCCCCCATTCTTTTCTAAGTAAAACCGCTCATCTTCCATGGAAAATAACATCATTTTTGATGTGGCGTATCAGAGGGCTCAAGACCACAAACATGACCAGCTCCTATTAACAGCCACAGAGCTAGGCTGTAAAATAGATCAGAATTTTACAACCTTTGAAACCCGTACCATTATTTTCACAGGAGTGAGGATTGCACCCCTGGGAGATCCTGATATGGTCCCCTGGGGGCAAACCTATGATGGAAATTTTCCCATCATCTGAAATCTTCCACTCTGAAGGAATATATTGAGAGTCCTGTTTTGTAGATTGTGTTATGAAAATATTATTTTTTTCCTCTCGGTTGAGATCATTGATATACACAGAGGCAGTGTTAACTTGTTCTGATTGTAAATGCTTTTTCAGACACACATTAGAGGTTGTACTTTACAATCCAGGAGGAAAGTTTGCCGGCTGTAGGGAAAAATCCCAAGTTGTGGCATTGGAAACGGGAACCAGTGAGGATGGTCAGTGCAGGGACCACTGCCCGTTCTTTTGATCTTTATGAAGAATGTTCTCCTAAAGCTCAGGCCTAGCCACACTGGGGCCCTGACTTTGTCAAAACTCGGGGACAGGAAACCAAGGTGGAGGATTCCTCTGGGAAACGTGGAGCCCATGATTGCTGAGGCTGTATTTTAAGCTGGGCTTCTCTTTTCTTCTCCTGATACCACACTATATCACAGCGCAGATAGCATTAACGTGAAGTTGTGGAGAACTTGGCAAGATTCTAACCAAGCCTCTGGAGAAAAATAATTTATAACATGACTATTCCATGAGCAAGAGGCACCTGAGAAGAAAAATAGTCTGGAAAGAGACCTAGAGGCAGAGCCAGCACCTTGATGTGGGTGGACCATGGAACCTGACACGGGACGGAAGGCTGGGGATGGGCCCCATGTGGGATAATCACTTCCCTTGGTTCTAGCCTGGGCCACACAAGAGATCCTTGTGTTAGAAAGAGAAAGCAAAGCACACACTTCTGGATGCAAGCAGGTGTTAATACAGCTTCCAGGGTCCCAGGACGAGGAAGGAAGCCATGTCCCCTGGGGAGAACTGAAGACACCCACGTCCCAGAAGCCCGTTGTGGAGGCGTTGATTGTGCTGTGGGTCTTGGACTCACATGTGTTGACATTCGACAAATAGATGAAATTTAGGATGCTGGGAAGGAGGGGGAGGATAATGACTAATTATGGTAGCATTGTCCACAATGATTAGAGTAATGGGATAAAATTTAGAGAGATGATTTTGTGGCAATGACATGGGTGTAATTTTCGAAGCAGAGGAAATTGTTGCAGGAAATAATCACAGACTACACCCGCTGTGATAAACAGGTTTGAAGAACTGCATGGAACGCCGCCTGGCGAGTGCCTGCTGGTGTTTGAGAGAAGCTCTGTGCTTCACCCATGAAGCTGGGTTGGACGGCATCAGTGTTTCCTAATGTGTTGAGAAATGCTGTGGACCAAAGAACGCTTGGAAGGGGAATGGTGGAGAAAAGGGGCCAGATGGCAGTGGAGCCGGGTCTGCACTGCTGTGGCCATTTCCTAGGGCCACCATGACAAATGACTATGCCCTAGTGGCTTTAAACAGCAGAAACCCATTCTCCTGCGGTTCTTGAGTCCACGAGTCTGAGACAAAGGTGTTGGCAGAGCTGGTTCATTCTGGAGGCTCAGTGGGAAGTCCACCCCTGCCTGTCTCCTAGTGACAGCCTGGCCTGTGACAGCCAACTCCAGTCTCTGCCCCGTCTCCCCACGGCCTCCTCTTCCATGTGTCGTTGCCCTTTCCTGCAGTGTACAAGGCCACTCTGATGGGACTGGGGGCTCGTCTCAATCCAGCACAATCTCATCTTCAACCCTGCATTAATGACACCTGCAAGGATCCCATTTCCAAATAAGGTCACATTCTGAGCGTTCTGGGGAGACGTGAATTTTGTGGGGAAACTGTTCAACCCACAGCACAGGTGGAGCTAGGATGAGACAGAAAATGGGTCTCCATGTCTGTCTCCACTGGTACCTCCCTAGTCACGGATCCCACAGTGCTTTCCTAGAGGACTGACTGCAGCCACTTTCATGCTCATCTTGCTTCTTTCTTGTTCATGCTTTTTCTTCTCTATGCACCCGGGAGAATGAGCTTCTGTTATTTTAACCTTTGTCACTTTATTGGGAAATCAAAAGTATTTTTTAGAGAAGCAGATGCAACTTCTTAGATCCAGAAGTTTAGAGCAAGAGGGGCTTCAGAGGTTACTCTTTTGATGCTTTTCATTTCTGACAATATTTTTTTCATGGATTCTGGCCTTGCCCTCCCCGTGAGACTAGAAGTTCTTTGATGGCAGAGTCTGGGTTTTGTATTTCATAGCATCCCTCCAGAGGGCTCAGATTCCAGACCCTACACAGCACATTTTCAGTAGCTGTATCTGTTGCTTGCTGGATTCTGTGGAAGCATCGTGCGAGTCCTGGGTCAGTGGAGTTCCTCAAGAGGATGTGCCCCAGGGCAGGTCGGCTTCTCAGCCCAACAGAAACCTCCATGCCCTTTCGGTGTTCTGTTTGGAATGTGCTGGGTTTGAGTTGCTGAGCAAAGTACCATTGTACACATTTGCAGGCTGGGACTATATTTTTATTTTCCACTGGTCTTTCTTCATACCTGATGTTTCAAGATTCCTTCTTTTATCATTTCCTTTCCATTTCCAGAAATGTACTTTAGACATTCTTTATGACTGGCCTGTTGGCATCAAATTCTCTGTTTTCCTTTGAGAATGTTCTTGTTTCTTCTTCATCCCTCAAGGGTATTTTTTCTGGACAAAGAACTCAGGGTGCACAGTTCATTTCCTCCAGCTCTTGACAGAGGCCGCTCCCTTCCATCCTCGGCAGTTCCTGATGGGAAATCCACGCTGTTCTCGTTGGCCCTGTAGGTGAGGTGTCCTTTCTCTCTCCCTGCTTTCAACAATTTATTTTCTTTGTCTTTGGTTTTCGGAAGTCTGATTATGATGTGTCTGGCAGTGATTTGTTTAGGTTTTCCGGTTTGAGTTTGCTCAGCTGCTTGAATCTTTGTGTTTATATGTTTTGCCAAATTTAAGAAATTTTGGCCATTGGACTGTTTTTCCAACCCCCCTCCCTTTCTCTTCTCTTTATGGGGCTGTAGCGACATGGATATTACATCTTTCGTTGTTGTCCTCACAGGTTCCCAAGGCTCTGTTAATTTTTTAAAATCTATTTTATCTCTGTTGTTCAGATTGGGTAATTTGTTGTTTTTTCTTCAAATTATCCTTCCGTCCACTCCTCTTTCCTCTGTCCTATTTTTATTTTTGCTGTTGAGCCATCCATTGAGGTGTTTTTTTTTTTTTTTCGGTTTGTTTTTTTTTCTGAGACAGGATCTCATTCTGTCACCCAGGCTGGAGTATAGCGACACCATCCCGGCTCACTGCAACCAGCCCCCCAGGTTCAAGTGATTCTTGTGCCTCAGCCTCCCAAGTAGTTGGGACTACAGGCACGCTAATAGACATCATGCCTGGCTAATTTTTTGTATTTTTAATAGAGACGGGGTTTCACCATGTTGGCCAGACTGGTCTTGAACTCTTGACTTTAAATGATCTGCCCCCCTCGGCCTCCCAAATTGCTGGGATTACAGACGTTAGCTACCATGCCCAGCCCATCCACTGAGATTTTGATTTCAGTTATTCTATTTTTCACTTCTAAATTTTCCGTTTGGTTCTCCTTTATACGGGTTGAGGATCTCCAATCTGAACATCTGAAATCTGAAATGCTCCGAAACTCCAAATTTGCTGAGCGCTGACATGATGCTCAAAGGAAATGCTCATTGGAGCACTTCAGATTTTGGATTTTCAGCTTAGGCATGCTCAGCCAGGTACGTATAATGTAGAAATGTCAAAATCTGAAAAAGTCCAAAATTGGAAGCACTTCTAATTCTTTGCTGAGACTGTATCTTTTTCATTTGTTTCGAGAGTGTCTGTACCTATGGAAGCGTTTTTATGATTTTAGGCTGTTTTAAAAATCCTTGTCAGTTAATTTCACTGTCTGCATCATTTAATGTTGATGTGTGTTGATTTTCTTTTCTCATTCAAGTCGAGATGTTTCTGGCTCTCAGTATGACAAATGATTTTCAGTTGCATCCTGGACACTTTGGTTATTATGTTATAAAACTCCGGATCTTATTTAAATCTGTTTTAGCAGTGCCCCTCTGATGCCCACCTGGGACGTGGAGGTGAAAGTCTGAGTGCCTGCTCCGTGCCCCTTGGTGTCCTGGTGAGGGCTGGGTGCCGCGTGGCTGCTGGGTTCCCCCAGGGCTCTGCTGATGCCCTGTGTTGCTTCTCCCCATGGCTCTATACTTGGTCTTCTCCAATGCCACCTCTCTAGGGATGCTTGGGGCATCTGCCACAGCCCTGTGACCCACTCAGCCTTTGCTCATAGAGGCTGGATGGGGCCACACTTTCTCCCATGGTATTTGGAGTAGCTACTTACTGCCTGTCTAGGTGGCCCCTTTCCTGGTCCTGTGTGGTTACTGGACATGTCAGATCAAATAGCTCAGGAGGCAAATAATCCACGCAGGCAGCGACAGCAGGGGTCATGTTCAGAAGACCCAGCAGCATGGACACTGCTCTGTCAGAGCAATGCTGGCTGTTAGCTGCTGATGGAGCCACACCATGCAGAGACTGGCCAGGTCAGTCCTGGGTGACAGAGGCCATGGCCACAGGAGCCTTATGGACACCAGCAGCCTCTCCAGTGCATCAGCAGCTGTGCCACTAAACCAGAGGAGATGGATTCTGGTTCTTACTCTTTGTCCAACAACATCAGAGTCAATTACCCCTGATTGTGAAACTTGATGTTCCCTGAAAAGAACTGTTTCTTCCTTCTTTCCTCATGTACGATAGCTAGTCCTGGTTTCTTTTGATCACAAACTTTGGGATGCGGAATGTAAAATCACTTACGATCTCACTGCCTGGAGATCTCACTGCCTGGATTCTTCTTCTTCTTGAACCTTGGGCAGTCCTTCTTCTCCTTGACCCTTGGGCCAAGCTCATGGGCTGTGGTAATTCTGGCCTCCCAGGGGCTCAGTCCACCCCGTCTGTGTTACCTGGATGGAGAACAGAGTGGACAGAGTCCTGAAGGTCCCTCCTCCTGGGGTGCATTTTACCTAACAGTGTTCAGACCTGGACACCCATAAGACTTATCCCTGGGAATGAGCTCAGGATCATGCAGGGCGTCATATTCTGCCTCCTCCAGCCCCCACTGCAGGCCTCAGAACAAATCCTGCAGGTCAGCAGTATAAGTATAATGAGGCTTGTAACATCAGGACTTGCGGTCAGGAGCCCCCCCAGCTTCTCAGAGTGATGCCCGTGGCCCCCAAAAGTCCCTGGGGTTCCCACCCCCAGTGGCTCAGGCTGGGATTATGCCCTGAAGGCAGAGGGGGAGGGACCACAACCCATCCGACCTGGCTTTGTGAGAATTTTAGTCGTGGGTCCTCTTGGGATCAATAGCCAGCTGTCACCTGCCATCCCCTTCACAGGCTTACCACCGACTTCTGTGTTCCTGTGCAGAACTCAGCAAATCAAAATGAGACGTAAATATTCAAGTCTCTGGCTTAATAGTAGGGTCCTCTTTTCGCCTGCCCATGCTTGTGTTTCCTTCAGCTAGAAATCTTGACTCATTTATAGTTGATTTGATGTTGATTTAACTTTTTTTTTTACACTTCTATTTTGGAATAATGATAGATTCATAGGAAGTTGCAAAAATAATTACAAAGAGGTCCTGTGCACTCTTCATCCAGTTTCCCCCATTGATTACAAATGAGAGAAATACAGTGCAGTGTCAAACCAGGAAACTAACATTAGTGCCATGTATGTTTATAGTTCTGTTATTTTAACACAGTTGTAGATTCATGGAACCACCACTGAAATGAAGATACAGACTGTTTTACCAGCCAGCTGATCTCGTCGTTGCTATCCCTCATTCCTTCTACCATCCCTAACTCCTGACAACCAGTGTTCTCTTCTCTGTGTTTATGATTTTGTCATGATGACAGTGGTCTGTAAATAGAATCACACAGTAAGTGGCCTTTTGAGACGGACTTTTCCACTCAGCAGAACGCTCATGGTTGTGTAGGCCAGTTGTTTATACTTTTTCATTGCTTAGTGTGGTATTTCATGGAACAGAGGAACCACAGTTTGATTTTTTTTGTTTGTTTGGTTTTTGTTTTTTTGAGGTGGAGTCTCACTCTGTGGCCCAGGCTGGAGTCAGGTGGTGCAATTTCAGCTCACAGCAACCTTGGCCTCCCAAATAGCTGGGATTACAGGCACCCACCACCATGCTTGGCTAATTTTTATATTTTTAGTAGAGACGGGGTTTCACTGTTGGCCAGGCTGGTCTCGAACTCCTGACCTCGTGATCTGCCTGCCTCAGCCTCCCACAGTGCTGGGATTAGAGGCGTGAGCATCCGCGCCCGGCTGAACCACAGTTTAGCCATTTGCCCACTGCAGGACGTTTTGGCTGTTCCCAGCTTTTGACGATTACTAACAAAGCTGCTGTGAACAATTGTGGATGGGATTTTGTGTGGACGTAAGTTTACGTTTCTGTGGGACAAATGCCCAGGAGTACTATTACAGGGCTGATATGGTTTGACTGTGTCCCCACCCAAATCTCACCTTGAACTAATCCCCACGTGTCAAGGGTGGGGCCAGGTGGTGATAATTAAATCACGGGAGTGCTTTCCCCGATCCTGTTCTCATGGTAGTGAATGAGTCTCATGAGATCTGATGGTTTTATAAAGGGCAGTTGCTCTGCAAAAGCTCTCTCTTACCTACCGCCATGTAAGATCGGACTTTGCTCCTCATTCACCTTCCGCCATGATTGTGAGGCCTCCCTAGCCATGTGGAGCTGCGAGTCCATTAAACCTGTTTCCTTTATAAATTATCTAGTCTCAGATATGTCTTTATTAGCTAGGTGAAAATGAACTAATACAAGGGGCATGTGGTAAATATATTTAATATTTAAAAAATCTTCCAAACTATTTTCCAGAATGTCTGTACCTTTTTACATTTCCATGAGCAATGCATGAGTGATTTAGTGTCTTTGCCAGAGTTTGGTATAGTTACCATTTTTTATTTTACTTGTTCTCATCATGGTATTAATTTGAATTTTCCCAATGGTTAGTGATGTTGAAAATTTTTTCCTGTGCTTACTTGTCATCTGAATATCCTCTTCAATAAAGTGTCTCTTAGTGTCTTTTGCCCATTTTCTAATTGGATTCTTTTTGTGTTTTATCATTGGATTTTAAGAATTCTTTCTATATTATTGATATGAATTATAGCATTTATAGATATTATAGATAGATATGAGTTATGGATCTGGATTATTACAGATATGAATCCTGTGTCAGCTACATGGCTTGTAAATATTTTCTCCTTATCTGTAACTTATCTTTTTATGCTTTTAACAAGAGTTTTTCACAAAGCCGAAGTATCTAAATTTTGTAGTCCAATTTATTGATTTCCTAATTCTGTGGATCATATTTTTGGTGTCATCACTAAGAACTCTTCATTAAACTCTCGGTCCCAAAGATTTTCTTCTTTGTTTTTATCTAAAAGTGTTATGGTTTTATTTTTTACACTTAATCTATGATCCCTTTTGAATTAATTTTTTTTTGTATGAGGTGCTGTTTCAGCACTGTTTGTTGATGGGGGAAAAACTCTCCTTCCTTCACTGAATTGCTGTTCTTCGTCAAAAATCAGTTGGCTGTACTTGTGTGGGGCTGTTCCTGGGTTCTTGGCTCTGTCTCATTGATCTATTTGCCTGTCCCTGTTCCAGTCCCACATAGTCTTGATTACTGTAGCTGTGTAGTAGGTTTTGAAATCAGGTAGAGTGAAATTAGTTTGAGCACATGATTCATATCACATTCTTCTTCTTTTACAAAATTGTTTTAGCTTTTCTAGTTCCTTTGCCTTTAAAGATGAACTTTAGAGTAAGCTTTTCTATGTCTACAAAAATTCTTGCTGGGATGAATAGGAATTACATTAAGACTGTATATTATTTTTGGGAGAACTTATATCTTTGTTGTGTTGAGTGTTCCAATCCATTAACATGGCATATCTCTCCATTTATTTAAAATCTTCTTTGGTTTTCTTCATCCATATTTTGTAGTTTTTGGCATACAGGTCCTATGCATGTTTTGTTAAATTTACACCTAAATATACATTTTTTGAGTGACTATGAACTCACTTAATTGTAGGAGTTTCTTTCTAGATTCCTTGAAATTATTGACATAAATGCTCATACCATCTGCAAATAGGGACAGTTTTACTTCTTCCTTTTGATCTGTGTGCTTTTTCTTCCTTGCTGTGCTGGCTGGAATCCTCAGTACTATTTGAACAACAGTAATGAGACAAGACATCTTTGCTTATTCCCTATATTAGGAAGAAACCATTCTGTCTTCAACTAATCAGTTAGCTCTAGGATTTTTATAGGTGTTCCTTATTCGACTGAAGAAGTTTCCCTTTATTCTTAGTTTTTCGAGAGTTCTAATCATGAGTAGGTATTGGATTTTGTTGCTTTTTTAGTATCAATTGATGTGATTGGGTGATTTTTCTTCTTTAGTCTGATAATATGGTGAATTACACTAACTAATTTTCAAATATTGAGCCAGCCTTGTATTCTACAGCATTTCAATTGAAGACTGGGACTATATTTATATAGTACATTTTCTTTCTAAATCTTCATCCTGTGTATTAGGAGAATACTATCATCTTATGCTTCATGGGGCATGTGAATGTATGGGCACATAATTTATGAAACACTATAAGGAAAAGTGTTGGCACTTGGTCTCTTTAAGGAGCACATTTTCTAAATGGAGGAAATGACTCAATTGAGGATCCCATGTCTTCTATAGAAAAGACCCTTTTGCTACTCAAGTGAGTTTATCTCAATTCAGACAAACCTTAATGTTTTTCCCACTCTCATATGTTGTTTTAGAAAGCAAAGGGAAAGGAGAGTTTTATTTGGGAACCAGTGAATCCTCAAGTGCTGAGATGGTCCTTTTGGGTACACTGGTCTGGGTGAGCTTTCCTGCATAGATGCATATATGTGTAAATTAATTTCATCAAAATGCCCAGCTCTT
Source organism: Rhinopithecus bieti (assembly GCF_001698545.2). Taxonomy (NCBI): domain Eukaryota; kingdom Metazoa; phylum Chordata; class Mammalia; order Primates; family Cercopithecidae; genus Rhinopithecus; species Rhinopithecus bieti. The sequence goes on along the minus strand of NW_016808877.1, from coordinate 227,677 downwards.
GGCTTAGTGGTCCCGACCTACCGAGCAGGATGAGCAGCGCTAGGCAGGCTGTTATCCCAGCCCTCATTCATCCCTCAGATTCTCCCTCTCCTCTCTCTTTGTATGCATTTACTACCTTCTACTCCCTTTCCCACTCTCAGAAGTCCTTTTCGAATAAATCTTTCCTTGGCTCTTGTAGAAGCACGTGGCCATCCCATTCCCCACACTGATGCCATAAGTATCTGCTCCGCAAATCTTAAATGGTGCTGGGGTTCAGGGTTGACTTTTTTTCTGCACCAGGTGAGTGGCTCAGTAGAGGTGAGAGAAGACAGAGTGACAGGGTGGCTTGGGAAGTGATTGACCAGAGTGAAGACACACCTGTTGGTGTTGCTCGTGCCGGGTTTGATTTCTGAACGAGAGTGAACCTTGTCTGAAAAGCAAACCATCATGAGAAGGCTCAGGCACGGACTCTCGGCTCTGTCTGCTGGAGCCACTGGCTAAGGCTGGTGTGCGGTGCCAGAACCCAGCTCCCTCTGGAGACAGAACTGGAGTCACTCCTGTCCTGTGAGAGGAGGCATCAGATACAGGCCCTTGCCTGTCACTGTCTGTGTTTCCTGATGCGGATCTGTCCTGGGTTGGACAGCTTCCCTTGTACAGATCTCAGGTGAGAGGCACCCAGGCTCTGGGTCCTTTTTGAGACCAGGCTGGAGTCTGTGATGGGAGAGAGGGGGTCAGAGTGCCTGGAAGGCCCCTGCCGGAGGCCAGGTGTGTTTAAAGATGTAGTTCCTTGGCTGCTAGTGTGTGTGAGGGAGAGGGGGCATTTTTATCAGTAGATGAGGGAGAGGTTTGCCTCTGTCTTCCCCAAATAAGGTAGGATAAAAGTTCTTATGACTTGATTACCACAGACTCTGAATTTCTGTTCCTGGCTGGAAGTCTCCCAGGTTAGGGCTCTCTTATAGGGGTGGAGGAAGAGACCCGGCTCAGCCCCGGTCTTTGGGGCTCTCAGGAATGTTGGGGACCTTTTGAGCTGCCCAGTCCCTGGGGAGTTTCTGGGAACACCTGATGTCTCTGTGGTGAACTCTGGCAGGGGTGAGACTGAGGTTAAACCTTAGAGCTCCAGGGCCAGGCCAGGGGCCTTTAGTCCATTTGAGCCAAACCGGAAGCAAATTTGTGGGGCAACTCCAGACTCATGAACAGGCAGTAAAGAAATAAAACCCTGGGTCCAGCAGTCATAGGATTGTGGCTCACCACAATATTTGAATTTTTTTTTAAACCCAAGAATCCTGGCTGCTCATCCCCTGCTGTGGGGAGGGGCAGAGGATGTAATCGCACATCTGCAAGCACCGCAGGCTTTGGTTCCCTAGGGTTTCCTGCTGAGGCGTCTGCACCTGCTGCTCACTCCGAGGGGTGACTCCATCAGGATGTTTAGGGCTCGGGTGGCCTGGTTAGCACCTTCCAGGCTGTGGGGCGGTGGCCCTGTCGGTTCACTCCCAACAGGGACGCCTGGCTGGGCCATTGTCCTCATCCCCTGTACCCTCCCTCCTGCAGGCCGCCTTGCATGGGTTCATCCCACCGGAGCTCACGGAGTGCCCCTGTGTGCCTGCACCCGTTCAGGCTGTAAGGGAGAGGACAGGCCCAGAGAGACCAAATCCTGCCCTGTGCTGGGGACCTGGGGAGGTGACAGGCAGGCAGACAGACAGGCAGTGACAGGTACACGCAAGATCAGATCCCAGGGAGCAGCAGGTGGGAAGCCTGCGGGCAGGAGCCCGTGAGAGGCTGCCCTGAGGAGTGGCCACGTGGATGGGGGATCGTGGGGTCGTCTGGGGAGAGGCATCACACACCTTGGCGGGGGCACACCTTCATGTCTGAGGAGTGGCCAGGAGGCCAAGGGACTGGAGGAGGCAGGTCAGAGGCCACGGGCAGATCTTCCCAGGCCTGGGCGCAACTTTGAGGGCCTTGGCTTTCCCCTGAGTAAGGTGGATGCCCCCGGAGGGTCTGAGCAGAGGGAAGAAGCGATGGACTTGGGCTTTCACAAACCCTGTACAGGGCAGGGTGAGCAGGTAGACAGGCCGTCACTGGGAGCCCTGCTCAGGATAGGAGTGGAGGATGTTAGCTTCAGGTCTGCTATCAGGGCTTGCTGACAGGGTCAAGGATTTGGGGGCTCAAAAAGTTGAAGGACAGAGTGGCCACTGACTGACAAGGGCATGACTCTGGGACAGTCCAGGGCTGGGAGTGAGGTCAGGAGGGAGGATTGGACATGCTCCATTTGGGAGGCCTGTGGATGTCCAGGTGGGGAAGTTGGATTGGTGGTGGTGGAGCTGGAGCTGGAATGGAGGACGGAGATGCAGATTTTGCAGTTTTCTAGCTGGGCACGTTGCCACCCTGAGCAAAGCTACTTCTGTTAGTGAGAAAGAACCGGAGAAGGAATACTGGTCAGGCATCATCAAGGTCAGCCCAGGCCCTGGAGGAGGTGTGCCTGGCTCTGTCAGACCTCTCTGGGCCTCCTCCAGACCTGGCTTCTGAGCAGGGGCCGCCCTCCACCTCCTATATGTCTGATCGCTGCGCACCTAATCCTTCTGGAGGGAGATTTCAGAGAAGTCCCACCAAGCCCTAAAGACCTCAGCCACTTTGCTGAGGCCACCAGATCGGTCACCATGGGGACCTGGGGCTGGTTCCAGAACCCCATGGAAACTTGGAACCCTGGATGGGCAGAGGTCTGGGGCCGAGTGGGGCTGAGTGACTGCACACCGCAGCCTGCTCTGTTCTGGAAAACCATGTTGCTGGGTTTGATGATGCTTGTGTCTCATGCGTGGGGCTTGAACGGTCAACTCCGGGCATTTGGGTTTTTTTCTCTGCCTCTGGCCCAACATTAGACAGACTAGAATATCAGATATTCTACTAGGAATGAAAGAATGTTTATCTTACCCACCAGACAGAAGGGTGGGGAGGGAAGGCGTGGAGTGGGATGAGCTTGGCCACTCTAGGCCTTGGTACCATGATGACTTTTCCAATGTGAGGAGGGTCCACGTGGCTGAGGCTGTTTGACTCCACACTGATTTTGACAAGATTCCACATAGAGGCCTCTTTGAACCCCTGACTGTTCTCATATAAAAAGCCACAGCATATCTGCTTCTCCTGAAAGTTTAAAGACACTCTGGCATTAGCAATGCTTTCCTCTTGTTTCTGTAAGTCATCCAAAATTCTTCTTGGATAGAGGCCAGCTACAACCAAATAAATAAAAGGATAATGAATGGATTGGATCTTTTGATGGAAACCATTTGGCCAACTTCATGACAAGCAGAAGAAAGGGAAGAAAAAAAAGAAAGCCTTTAAATTTTAGCTGGGATTTCAAGCAGCCATGGCCCAGGAGCTAAATTGAAAAGCTGTAGCACTTTTATAGACGTCTCCAGGTATTGCTTTTCTGAACTGACTGCAGCACTGAGGTTAGGGAAGAGTGCCTTTCAGCAGGTAAAGTTGTTCATTCCGAGCACAGCAGCTGTATAGATTTTCTGTTCTGCCTCTTTTTTTACTCCTGAAAAATGCCATTAGATGGAATTTGGATGCTCTGGGGCCATGGCCTTCCATGTTCTGGGAGGCACATGGATTCCTGTGGATCGTCCCCCCCACTCCGAGGCTCCTGGAGCCGACAGAGCCGGGGGACCCAGCAGGCCCATCCTCTATCTC